>NC_064861.1:25055772-25250772 GCF_024139225.1 Suncus etruscus
AAAACAAAAAAAAAACAAAAAAAAAACCAAAAAAACTGATGCACTGCCTTTTTTGTTTGTTTTTTTTGTTTGTTTTTGGGTCATAAGCAGCAGCCCTCAGGGGTTACTCCTGGCTCTATTCTCAGAAGTCTCTCCTGGCGCTTGGGGGACCATGTGGGATGCCGGGAATCAAACTGGGGTCCATTTTATGTTGGCTATGTGCAATGCAAACGCCTTATGGCTGTAATATCGCTCCGGCCCCTAATTCACTGCCTTTTGATGTTTGATTTTCTAGAGACCAGGCTGGATGGAAAGCACTATGGGTAGGATGCTTGCCTTTTATGGGGCTGACCTGGGTTCCATAACCAGTATCCCATATGGTTCCCTGAGCCTTCAGGAAGTGATTCCTATGTGCAAAGCCAGAAGTAAACCCTGAGTACTGAAAAGTGTGGCCCTCTCAACCCTCCCCAAAACGATATTTTCTAGAGACCTTTGAGAATTCAAATGATGTTAAGCCACTTCCAATCTACACACACACACACACACACACACTTAAAAAAATCTCTTTTGGATTTTTTTTTACACACACACACACACACACACACACACACACACACACACACACACACACACAAATCTTTTTGGATTTTTTTTTTTTTTTGTGGTTTTTGGGTCACACCCAGCAGTGCTCAGGGGTTATTCCTGGCTCCAGGCTCAGAAATTGCTCCTGGCAGGCACAGGGGACCATATGGGACGCAGGGATTCGAACCGATGACCTCCTGCATGAAAGGCAAATGCCTTACCTCCATGCTATCTCTCGGGCCCCATTTTTTTGGATTTTTGGGCCACCCCGGTGACACTCAGGGGTTACTCCTGACTATGCGCTCAGAAATTGCTCATGGCTAGGGGGCCATATGGGACACCAGGGATCAAACCCAGGTCCGTCCTGGGTCAACCTTGTGCAAGGCAAACGCTCTACTGCTGTGCTGTCGCTCTAGGTCCAAAATTAAAATTTTTTGATTTTATTGTTTTTGGGCCAAAACCTGTGATGCTCAGGGGTTACTCCTGACTCTACACTCAGGAATCTCTTCTGGCATTGTTTGGGGGAACAACATGGGATGGTGGGGATTGAACTCTGGTTAACATTGTACAAGGTAAGCACTTTACCTACTGTACTATCTCTAGCCCCCTAAAATTGAAATTTTTGCCAGTGTTCTTGTTTGAATTCTGCCAGTGTAACTACTCTTAGAGTAAACTTTCCGAGTTTACTCAGTCCTTAGTTTTGTTTAAAACTTCAAGGGCCGAGGTATCCCTGTGCTTATAGTAGAGTGGCCTGTTTCGGTGACTTCTCCCTGGCCTTCAGAGTTGTCATAGTCCAATATAGCTACCTCTGGGTGTGTGACCATGGAAAAACATGTTTTTGTTGTTGTATGTTCTTGCTTTCTAGTAATTTTATTTTCTGCTCAAGGGATTTAGTATCTGTTCAGATACTTTATTGCTTTATTTTTAAAAGGCCACACAAGTAATGATGACATCTAATCTTAGCTTTGAAGATTTCCCTGATACTAGTAAAGATAATGTCTGAAGACTTATTATTTGAGACTACTACACACTGAGTGCAGGTAACACTATTTAAAATATATATTTTGCTCTGAAAATTTTATGCCTAACACACTTTCCTTAGACCAGGTATCTAGTAACATAATTTGGTGACTGTTGGGCCTAGGTTTATAATACTTTTTCATGGTGTCTCCTAGAAAAAAATATGGTTTAAAACTTTTTTTGGGGGGGGTTCACACCCAGCAGCGCTCAGGGATTCAAGCCACTGTCCTTCTGCATGCAAGGCAAACATCCTACCTTCATGCTATCTTTTTGGCCCGGTTTAAAATTTCTTACCTCAAAGAAAGTTATCGATAAGTTCTGAGGAAAGTACAAGTAATGATTTTATAAGAAATAGCCACTTTTTGTTTGTTTGTTTTTGGGCCACACCCGGCGTTGCTCAGGGGTTACTCCTGGCTGTCTGCTCAGAAATAGCTCCTGGCAGGCACAGGGGACCATATGGGACACCGGGATTCGAACCAACCACCTTTGGTCCTGGATCGGCTGCTTGCAAGGCAAACACCGCTGTGCTATCTCTCCGGGCCCAGAAATAGCCACTTTTTTGTGATATTTTAGTCATAAAGATTACACAGTGATTCTTGCATGAAAGTAAGTTTGAGGGGCCCGGAGAGATAGCACAGCGGCGTTTGCCTTGCAAGCAGCTGATCCAGGACCAAAGGTGGTTGGTTCGAATCTCGGTGTCCTATATGGTCTCCCGTGCCTGCCAGGAGCTATTTCTGAGCAGACAGCCAGGAGTAACCCCTGTGCACCACCGAGTGTGACTCAAAAACCAAAAAAAAGTAAGTTTATGATTTTTATAGAATGTCAAGTTAAATGAAGACTAGAATCATCATCAGCTAAATGGTCTGGACTGTCTGCATCAGGATTTGAGCTTAATAATTAATGAAGTAAAAGAGAAGTTCACCAGACTGTGTTAATATTTGTGTGAAGGTAGATTCATGTGTAAGGGTGTGTGGAAAAGCACTTTCCTTGCAGGTATCTGGGCAGAGCTCTCTTTTGGCCTGTTTTTATTTTCAAATCTTACCTATAATAAATAGATCCTTTTGGGACTAACTCTCTTAAAAATGTTGGTTTTGTGAGGTTTATGGAGGAAATTGTATTGCTACCTTGATATTTTCTTGTTCTTTTGTTGTTGTTGAGATGATGTTTTATTTTTCTGAATTCTTGGATTGTGCAAAGAGGAGAAACAGTTTGCTTAATTGTAATTTTGTCTTTTCTTTCTTTCTTTCTTTTTTTTTTTTTTTGTGGGGAGAAAGATTTAAGCCACAATTATTGGTGCTTAGGGCTTTCTCCTGACTCTGTAATCAGGGATCACTCCTTATGGTGCTTGTGAGACCATATTTGGTGCTGTGGATTACACTTGGGTCGGCCACATGCAAAGCAAGGGCTTTAACCTGTGTTCTATTTCTCTGATTCTAATTTTAGCTTTTCATTGAAATTTACTATTGATTCTGGATAATACTGAAAGAGATTTGAATAATTGAAGTTTTCCCCTTGGTTTTAGTGGTAGGGAAATGTTTTCAATTCATTTACTTGAAACTATAAAATAGTTTTTTCTTCCGTTCCCTTTGGCAAGAATTGTGAACATAAAAGTCACAGACTGAACCATTGTTAACTTTTAAAAGTTTTCAACCTCAACAGTGGTAAATAATGTGCCTAACTATAAAATGGAAAATGGAAAAAAAGAGATTTTCCACTTGTGCATTTTGAGCTTTTCAGAGATATTATATCCACTGGAAATAATAATAAAAAGATATTAGGCTTTATACAGCGCTTTTTGTGTGAGAAACTCATATAAACACTAATGCATTGATCCTAACACAGTACTTGATTGTGACTTGAAAAGGTCATGAGTTACCATGTTAAAAGGATGGGGAGAAAAGAGAAAGAATTGTAATTTATAAATATTATTTTTTTAAAAAAACTATATAATGTATTAGATAACTAAAATGATAAAAATTAATTTTTCTCTGATAGATTTTTTTTTATCTTTTTATGTTTTTTCTCCCCATTTTTCATGAATCTTGAATTCAGCCTTTTTCTTAGTCAAGAAGACTGAGTTTACTTGTTTTTTGTTTTTTGCTTGGAGGCCACACCTGGCAATGTTAAGGGGTTATTCCAAAGTTTTAAAACATAAATATGGAGATTTTAGAAGTAGCTAGTTAGGATGGTCTTCCTAAGATAAAGTCTGCACTTGTCTTTACACCTGAGTACATAATATAATGTCCCACAAAGGGCAGAGTTCCAGTACTCACCTTGACCTTCACCCTATCACCACCAGACTGGTTGACAATATTGACCCAGCATTAAAGATCTATCAAAGCGCACGCACTTGCGCACATGTGTGTGTGTGTGTGGTGTGTGTGTGTGTGTGTGTGTGTGTGTGTGTGTGTGTGTGTGTGTGTGTGTGTGTGCGTATGTGTGTTTGGTTTGGAGCCACATCCAGCTATGCTGGCTTTGTGCTCAGGGATCAATTTTGTCAATCTTGGGGGCCATATGGGATGCCAGGGATTAAACCTGCACCAGCCGCATGCAAGGCAAATTCCCTACCTGCTGTACTATAGCTCTGGTTCCAAAAGCTTAATTAACACATTCTTTCTTTTTTTGTTTTTTGGCTCACACCCGGCAGCGCTCAGGGGTTACTCCTGGCTCTCCACTCAGAAAATCGCTCCTGGCAGGCTCGGGGGACCATATGGGATGC
Source organism: Suncus etruscus (assembly GCF_024139225.1). Lineage (NCBI taxonomy): Eukaryota > Metazoa > Chordata > Mammalia > Eulipotyphla > Soricidae > Suncus > Suncus etruscus. The sequence continues at coordinate 25,060,073 of NC_064861.1, forward strand.
CAGGATTTGAACCACCGTCCTTCTGCATGCAAGGCAAATGCCTTACCTCCAAGCTATCTCTGGCCCCAATTAACAAATTTTTAAGTGGCTCTTGCACCTTATTATTTTTTTTGGAGGGGGGTCTCTTTGTGTTGTTTTAGGGCCATACCTGGTGGTGCTCAGGGGTTACTCATGGCTCAGCACTCAAGAATCACTCCTAGTGATGCTCATAGGACTATGTGGGATGCTTAGGCTCTAACTTGGGTTGGTTGTATTCAAAACAAGTACCCTACCTGCTGTACTATATCTCTGGCCCCTGAATTTACTTAAAATTTAAGACTTCATTCATTCTTAGCCTTAAATCTGTGATGGTTTATTGATTTTGTCATGTTAAAAGTAAATTTTGTTTTGAATTGGGAAAATCTTTGTATAATATTTATGTTACTTAATCATTAATTTAATGAATACAGTAGTCATGTGGCTTACTGCTTTCAACTTTTTTTTGTGTGTGTATTTTGTAGGTTTATTCTTCAATCCAAGGAAGTAATTCACAACCAACTTTTGGAGAAACAGAAAATAGCAGAAGAAAAAATTAAAGAACTGGAAGTAAGTGGAGTGGGTATTAATAGCAGCAGTCAACTTTTAGGAAAACAAGTAATTATCTCTGTCATATTAAATGACAGTATGTTTGCTAAAGTCACATCATATTGTTTCTTTTAAAAATTTTGTTATTTTGGGGGCCAGAGAGATAGCATGGGGTTAAGGCATTTGCCTTGCATGCAGAAGGACGGTGATTTGAATCCCGGCATCCCATATGGTCCCCCCAAGCCTGCCAGGAGTGATTTCTGAGCATAGAGCCAGGAGTAACCCCTGAATGCTGCTGGGAGTGACCCAAAAACCAAAAAAATTTATTTTATTTTATTTTATTTTGGTTTTGGAGCCACACCTGACAAATTGGGGACCATAGTTGGCTCGTTACTTAGGGGTGCTTCCCCAGTGTTAAGAGAACTGTGAAATGGTGCCAGGATCAGACACAGGCCTGCTGTGTTCAGAGCATACACTCAGTCCATTGAACTCTCTCTCTAGTCCTGATTTTTATCTTTTCAATTTTATTAGAGTTATGAAGCATTCAAATTCGTGGCATGCCGTGATCAAAAACAAAGTTTTAGGGAGAAAGGTTCTGTGCGTTAGCTCAGCAGTCCTTGGGGACCAACAGTTACCTTGACAGTGCTTGGGTATAGCAGATTCTATATCTCACTAGTTCTCAGGGAACCTCGTGGTGTTGGGGATTGTACCTGAGCTTCCTTTATGGCATGTGATTCTGTTGTACCATCTTTCCAACTTGGGTATAGAGAGTTTTGAAGATAATATGCTGTTATATTTAATGTGTTTTCTCCATTGCATGTCTTAAAGGGATATACAAGTAGGGTCAGAAAGCACAGAGACAGTACAGTGGATAGGTCATTTGCATGCGGCCAACTCGGGTTTGATCTCTAACATTTCATTATGGTCTCCCAAGTACCACCAGGAGTGATTCCTTAGTATAGAGCCAGGAGTAACCCCTGAGTATTGCTAGGTTGGCCCCTAAACAAACAAGCAAACAAACAACAATAACATTAAAAGGGTCAGAAAGCACAGGGATAAGGCATTTACCCCTCCCCCGCTTGCACACAGCTGATTCCTCTTCAATCCCTGGAACCACTGGGGAGTGATTATTGAGCCAGAGCCAAGAACAAATCCTGAGTACTGTACCATTGGGTATGACATTAACCTTTCCCCCTTCCAAAAAATAAAAAAAAAAGGAAGCCATTCTTTATGGGGCTGGAGAAGTATAGAAGGGAAGACACTTGCCTTGCATGTAGCTGCATTGGTTACAGCCCTGGCTTGGATCCCCAGTACCACATGTGGTCCCTTGAGCAGAGAACTAGGAATAACCTTTGAGCACTGCTGGGTGTGCTTGCTTCCCCCAGCCCCCAGTATATCTAATTGTTGTTATTGTTATTATTATTTTGTGTGTGTGTGTGTTTTTTTTTTTGTTTTGTTTTGTTTTTTTTTACCACACCTACCAGTATTCAGGGCGTACTCCTGGAAGTACTCTGAAATCACTTTTGATAGTTCTCAGAGGAACATATGGGTGTGAGCAACGCAACCCAGGCCAGCTGTGTGCAAAGCAAACACCATCCATACTTGCTATACTATTGTTCTGGTCCACATAATGTCTGTTTAGGTTGGTATTTTTCAAAGTGGGTGACAATGAACCCTCCTGGTGTGGGTTGAGCCAGGGACTAATAGTAGCCTCATTGCATTTTGGGTAGATGGTGCTTTCTGTTTGTTTGCTTAAAGAATAGATTTATAGAAGTGTTGAGTCATGATACTTATTATTAAAGAATTTTGATACATATCATACACATTATAGGCTTTATTTTTTTGATTTTGGTTTTTGTTTGGGCTGTTCCCACTAACTAGCCTGGTGTTCTGTGGTCATTCCAGATGGTTCTGGGATTGAACCCAGGGTTTCTCTTGCAAGGCACACATTGTAGCCTTTGAACTATTCCCCAGCTCCATACATTAAAATTCTTTTAGGATAGGCTAGGTTCTAGATAAGAACTGAGTAATAAACCATAATTAATATATTTGAAAGGTGATACTGCAATGAAGAAACAAAAATTTTATTTATTTATTTTTTTAAATTTTTGGGTCACACCCGGTAGCGCTCAGGGGCCACTCCTGGCTCTATGCTCAGAAATTGCTCCTGGCAGGCTCGGGGGACCATATGGGATGCTGGGATTCAAACTACCATCCTTCTGCATGCAAGGCAAATGCCTTACCTTCATGCTTTCTCTCCAACCTCAGAAACAAAAAATTAAGGGAAAATGCTAGGCAAGTAACAGTTGCTACTTGGAAAATTGGAGTTTGTTATGGTTTCCTTATACAATAAGACTTTTTTTTTTTTTTTTTTTTGGTTTTTGGGCCACACCCAGTGTTGCTCAGGGGTTACTCCTGGCTGTCTGCTCAGAAACAGCTCCTGGCAGGCACGGGGGACCATATGGGACACCGGGATTCGAACCAACCACCTTTGGTCCTGGATCGGCTGCTTGCAAGGCAAACGCCGCTGTGCTATCTCTCCGGGCCCACAATAAGATTTTTTTTTTTTTTTTTTTTTTTTTTTTGTGATTTTTGGGTCACACCCGGCTGTGCTCAGGGGTTTTTCCTGGCTCTGTGCTCAGAAACTGCTCCTGGCAGGCACGGGGGACCATATGGGACGCCGGGATTCGAACCGATGACCTTCTGCATGAAAGGTAAACGCCTTACCTCCATGCCATCTCTCCAGCCCCCCACAATAAGATTTTTAATGAGATATTCTTCATGGACTTTGGTGGAAAATCCATCCTGTATATAGTAAATGTTGGACTGGATACATAAACTGCTTATTATTTCTTTAGGACTGAGATTTCCTGAGATGGGGGTGGCTACAATTACTTCATAGGTCACTTGATCAGCTTTCTGTGAGGACTCTTTGAGGAACAGCCTCCGAATCTGAGTCAGTCTGGTGCTGAGTTGGTGAGGCAGTGCCTGTTTCCCTCTGGGAAATTTTGAGGGTCACCAACTTGGCATGGCCTGGGAGCATGTAGGCTCTACTACTACTGGGAAAAATTTAAACAACTGTAGTTTAGAAAGATACAGTTTAAAACATTTATTAGTATATCTCCAGTACTGTAATTTATTTATTTTGATTGTTGGGGCCACACCCAGCAGTGGCCAGGGGTTGGTCCTGGCTCCAGGAATGACCTCTGGTTATGCCCAGACAATCTTATTTGATGCAGGGGATCAAACCTGGGTCTACTGTGCAAGTGCCTTACCTACTGTTCATCTCTCCAGCCTTCCTCGCCTGCATTTTTTTGTTTTTGTTTTGAATCACACACAGCGATACTCAGGGATAATTTCTGGCATACTCAGAGGACCAAAAGGGGTACCTGGGGTGGTTGCATGCACGGCAAGCACCCTATTTGCTGTACTATCATTTCAATCCCTAGCCTGCATTTTGGGGGAGGGGTTGGGCCATACCCAGTGACACTCGGGTTACTTCTGGCTATACGCTCAAAAATCACTCCTGGTTTGGGGGACCATATGGGACATTGGGGATCCAATTGCTGTTCGTCCTAGGTTAGCACATTGCAAGGTAGATGCCCTACTACTTACGCCACTGCTCCAGCCCTGCTAGCCTTTTTGTTTTGTTTTGTTTTTTGTTTTTGGGTCACACCCGGTGACGCTCACGCGCTACTCCTGGCTAGGCACTCAGCAATCGCTCCTGGCTTGGGGGACCTTATGGGACACTGGGGATCGAACCTTGGTCTGTCCTAGGCTAGCATGGGTAAGGCAGACATCTTACCTCTTGTGCCACTGCTCAGGCCCCTAGCCTGTATTTTTTATTTATTTGTATATTTTTATAAATCTTTATTTAAGCACCATGATTACAAGAATGTTTGTAGTTGGGTTTTAGTCATAACCCAGAATACCCCCTTCACAAGTGCAACATTCCCCCACCAATGTCCCCCTCCTCCCTCGCCGCTGCCTGTATTCGCACTTCTCTCATTCTTTTCTTTTCTTTTTTTTAAAGATTTAATTTTTTTTGTGTGTGTGTGTGGTCTTTTTGGGTCACACCCGGCAGTGCTCAGGTTTATTCCTGGCTCCAGGCTCAGAAATTGCTCCTGGCAGGCACAGGGGACCATATGGGGCACCGGGATTCGAACTGATGACCACCTGCATGAAAGGCAAACACCTTACCTCCATGCTATCTCTCTGGCCCCAAGATTTAATTATTTTAATTGCAGAAAAGGGGATAATACATTTAAATCTCTGCTACTCTCATTCTTTAACGTTGTCATGTTAGTTGTTAGTGTAGTTATTTCCCTAACAGTGTTCATAAGTCTTTGTGGTGAGCTTCAAATTGTGAGCCAGTCCTTCCAGCCCTTAACTTTATTATCTCTGGGCCTTATTACAGTAATATCTTTAGTTTTTCTTAAAACCCATAGATGAGTGAGACTATTCTGTGTCTATCTCTCTCCCTCTGACTTGCTTCATCAGCATAATAGATTCCATGTACATTTATGTATAATAAAATTTCATGAATATAAATACACACACACACACACACACACACACACACACACACACACACACACACACACACACACACACACACACACACACACACACACACACCACAGTTTCTTTAGCCATTCATCTGTAGAAGGGCATCTTGGTTGTTTCCAGAATCTGGCTATTGTAAATAGCACTGCAATTAATATAGGTGTGAGGAAGGGATTTTTTTTTTTTTTTTTTGGTTCACACCCGGCTGTGCTCAATGGTTACTCTTGACTGTCTGCTCAGAAGTAGCTCCTGGCAGGCACGGGGGACCATATGGGACACCGGGGAGGAAGGAATTTTTGTATTGTAGTTTTGTGTTCCTAGGCTATATCCCTAAGAGTGGTATAGCTGGATTGATTGTATGGGAGCTCAATTTCCAGATTTTGGAGGAATCTCCATATTGCTTTCCATAAAGGTTGGACTAGGTGGCATTCCCACCAGCAGTGAATGAGTTTCTTTCTCTCCACATCCCCGACAGCACTGCTTATTGACATTCTTTGTGATGTGCGCCAGTCTCTGTGGCATGAGAGTGGTACCTCATTGTAGTTTTGATTTGCATCTCCCTGATGATTAGTGATGTGGAGCATTTTTTCATGTGTCTTTTGGTCATTTGTATTTCTTCTTTAAGGAAATGTCTGTCCATTTCTTATCCCCATATTTTGATGGGGAGCCTGTATTTTTAATTTTGTCATTCACTGTGTTCTGTTCTCTTCCCTGAAACAATCTTAGTCTATTTCTGCTTCAGCTTGACATGTTTGCATACAATACCCACTTGTGCATTCTTGCAGATTCCTATTGATAATTGAGGTGCCCAGTTCTCCTGTGTTGCTCATTTCTTTCTCCCTGCTTTGTTAATTACTGAGAGAGATGTGGCAGATATAGGGCGAGTGGTATCCAGAGACCACTCTCCAAGTACAATGAGTGTTCATTATTCCTATATAATTGTTCAGATGAACAATTAAAGGTCTTATTTATAAGGAAACCATAATAAACTCCAATTTTCCAAGTAGCAACTGTTACTTACCTATCATTTTCCCTTAATGGGAAAATAGGTTTCATTTTGCTTCAAACTTTTTTTTTTTTTTTTTTTTTTTTGGTTTTTGGGTCACACCCAGCAGCGCTCAGGGGTTACTCCTGGCTCTACACTCAGAAATCACTCCTGGCAGGCACAGGGGACCATATGGGATATCAGGATTCGAACCACCATCCTTCTGCATGGAAGGCAAATGCACTACCTCCATGCCACCTCTCCGGCTCCTGCTTTGAACTTTTAAGGCATTTCTCTTCACTTCAAGGTTGCATTGGTGCACCATTGATTTTTCCGGACTTCCAGTGTTGCTGATGAGAAATCGTCATCTATGGAACTATTGTTCCTTTGTCTTTTTCTCTATGGCAGATTAAATAGTCTTTCTTTGTCTTTCATGCTTTTTAGTTTCTTTGAAATACGTGGATGTCTTTATGTGAATGTCTTATTTTTCCTTTTGCTTTTGGGTCACACCTAGCTCTGCTCAGGGCTGTAGATGATGGGGGATGATATGTGCTGCTGGTGCTGGAACCTGGGTCGGCAGTGTGCAAGGCAAACTTCCTACCATCTTTACTATTGCTCCAGTACTGACTCTTGCACTTTTAAGTAACAAACGATACAAACAATTTATTTGGACAGGGCAGGAAATACTAATGCCACAGGAGCCAGGATTATGGTTCAGTGGGCAAATGCATGCATTGCAAGTGTGAGGTACTGCCAGGAATGGCCATAGCCCCACAGCAACAGTAGATATGGTTCTCATTAAACAGCATCCCAGGGCTGGAGTGATAGCACCGTGTTTGGGTATTTGCCTTGTACTCGGCCAACCCTGGATGGACTCCGGTTTGTTTCCCAGCATCCCATATGGTCCCCCATGCTCAGGTTTCTGAGCGCAGAGCCAGGAGTAACCCCTGAGTGCCACTGGGTGTGACCCAACCCCACCGGCTCCCCCAAAAAGGAAAGAATTTGTTAATTAAGCTTTTGAAACCAGAGTTATAGTACAGCAGGTAGGGAATTTGCCTTGCATGTGGCTGATGCAAGTTTAATCCTTGGCATCCTATATGCCCCCCAAGATTGCCAGGAGTGATCCCTGAGGGCAGAGCCAGGAATAAGTCCTAAGCATAGCTGGGTGTGACTCCAAACCTCTTCGCTCCCCCACAAAATTTGTTAAGCTTTGATAGATCTTTAATGCTGGGCCAACATTGTCAACCAGTCTGGTGGAGGTCAGGGTAGATACTGGAACTCTGCCCTTTGTGGGGCGTTGTATTAAGTACTCAAGTGCAGACTTTACCTTTAGAAGAACATCTGAACTAGCTAGTTCTTCTAAACTTTATTTATTGATTGATTCTTTGGTTGATTGATTTCTGGGCCACACCCAATGGTGCTTAGGGGTTAACTGTGCTCAGAAATCGCCCCTGGCAGGCACATATGGGATGCCAGGATTTGAACCACCATTTGTCCTGGATCAGCTGTGTGCAAGGCAAATGCCCTATTGCTGCGCTATCACTCTGGCACCTAATAGTCAACTTTTTTTTTCTTTTTTCTTTTGGTTTTTGGGTCACACCCGGCAGTGCTCAGGGGTTACTCCTGGCTCTATGCTCAGAAATTGCTCCTGGCAGATTCAGGGGACCATATTGGATGCCGAGATTTGAACCACTATCCTTCTGCATGCAAGGCAAATCCCTTACCTCCATGCTATCTTTCCGGCCTCTAATAGTCAACTCTTTTTTTGGTTTTTGGGCCACACCCGGCATTGCTCAGGGGTTACTCCTGGCTGTCTGTTCAGAAATAGCTCCTGGCAGGCACGGACACTGGGATTCGAATCAGCCACCTTTGGTCCTGGATCGGCTGCTTACAAGGCAAACGCTGCTGTGCTATCTCTCCGGGCCCAATAGTCAACTCGTAATATAACAATATCACCTAACTTGTTTTATATTTTATTTTATTTTATTTTTGGTTTTTGGGTCACACCCGGCACTGCTCAGGGTTACTCCTGGCTCTGCACTCAGAAATTGCTCCTGCAGGCATAGGGGACCAGATGGGATGCCGGGATTCGAACCACCATCCATCCTGGACCAGCTGCTTGCAAAGCAAACGCCCTACCACTGTGCTAGCTCTTCGGCCCTTGTTTTTTATTTTTAACTCCCTGTTTATTCCCCCTTTGTTATCATTGTGATAGTGGGGGCTACATGCATGTTTGCTGGGTCATATTTTAGTCCTGGTTCTTGCACATATTCCTATTGTGCTTTCCCAGGGTTTGTAGTGCTCAGACAAGCATGTGTGTACCAGGGGCTCACATTTAGCCTCAGTATTTGACTGTTTTAGCCTATGCTTGAGTGTGATGTGCAGGAAATCACTTTGCTAGGGGGAGGCAGACGTGGTGGAGGGAAAGCAGTGGCAGAAGGACACGCAGAATTTTCTAGCTTGCTTACTATCACTTCTGACATATACATTTAAAGCCCCAGCGTTGTGAAATCACTGTCCAAACCATGCTATAAGTAAATTCTAAGAACCTATGAAAGTTCTGATTTCCACAGAAATAACAGTTCTTGTGAGACAGTGATTCCTGAAACAAATAGAATGAGAGACTCAGATAGGAGGGGCCTGTGACACTCCTTTGGCTGAGTTCTGAGACTGATGAGAGAATGTTTTGGAAGCATTCCCATGATTGAGAATCTTTTACTCTGCATATTCAGGGTCAGTTTTTCCATAGCCAGGGTGGTGACTGGTAGGTACTTAGATGGATGGCTCATTTTTGCCGAGTACTTTTGTTTTTTGGGGCCACACCTGGTGGTGCTCAGAGGTTACTCCTGGCTCTGCAGTCAGGAATCATTCCTCGTGGGCTCAGAGAACCATATGGGATCCTATGATCAAAACTAGGCCAGTAGTGTCCCAGGCAAGTACCCTACCTGCTGTACTATTGCTCTGGCCTCTCATTATTTTTTTTGTTTTGTTTTGTTTTGTTTTTGGGCCACACCCGGCTGTGCTCAGGGGTTACTCCTGGCTGGCTGCTCAGAAATAGCTCCTGGCAGGCACGGGGGACCATGTGGGACACCGGGATTTGAACCAATCACCTTTGGTCCTGGATTGGCTGCTTGCAAGGCAAACTCCGCTGTGCTATCTCTCTGGGCCCTGGCCTCTCATTTTTTGAAATGAAAATGTGCTTATGATAGGAGCCTTTCATGAAGTTGATGCTGAGCACACACTGTTATAAGATGGGCACTGACTTTTCATTTTTGTTTTTGGGTCATACCCGGTGGTGCTCAGGGTTACTTCTGGTTCTGCACTCAGGAATTACTCCTGGTGGTGCTTGGGGGGATCTTGTGGGATGCCAAGGTCAGTTGCATGTAAGGCAGGTGCTGAATCTGCTGTACTTTTTCTCTGAAACTCTATTTTGAAAGTTAGTTTACATTGGTTTATAATATTGTATATGATTTGGGGCATGCAGCTTCCTACCTCTGTGCCTTTGCAGGTCTCACCACACTCACTGCTGGTTACAGTTGTGTAAATCATTCATGGTTTTGACGGACACTTTGGTGGTAAAATGAAGTAACTTTGTACAAGTCCCTCCACCACTGTTTTTATTTGTTTGGGGACCACACCTGGCAGTACTCAAGTCTTACTCCTGGCTCTGTTCTCAGGGGTCACTCCTGGCAGGTGACCACTTAGGGAATTACATGTGGTGCCAAGGACTGAACCTGGTTGACTCTTTTCAAGGCAAGCACCTTATCCACTATACTCTCCTATCCATCCATTGCTGTCTTTATGCCACTTCTTGTCCTACTTTTCATTTCTACTCTTCCCACTGCTCAATACTCAGTTTTACATTCAAAGACCAAGAGTATTTTATTCACTATTGTCTATTCCTGTCGTCTATCTCTCTCAATATATTTATTCTCTATATATCTGTTGTCTAGTTTCTGTATCACAAGTGAGTGAAGTTTTTTCTTACAGCTATACAGTTTATCTGCACTATTCTTTATACCTCAGCTTTATCCATTCACCTGTTGTTGGATATATGTGCTGTTTCTTTAGTTCAGTGGGTAGAGGTGAGACACTGATTCTTATGTGTTTTCAATGAAAAGTGAAGGACAGATGAGAGAAAAACCAATGATAGAATGTTTTTGTTTAAAAATATTTTTTAGGGGCTGGCAATAGTACTGTGCATAGGATATTTGCTTTGCACATGCCCTACTTGGATTCAATTCCCATCTCTGGGTAACATTGATTTTGCAGTACATAGTTACCTTCATCACCACCAAAGTGCCCAAGGCTCTCATCACAGTCTTTGCCTCTTACTTACCCCACTCACCACAAGTTACAGTAGGGCCACGTTTCAGGTACCCCCTCCCCAAATGTTTTTTTCTTTGTTTTTTGGGTCATACCCAGTTCTGTTCTGGGATCACTCCTGGCATGCTTCAGGGGACCATGTTGGGTTGCCGAAGGTCAAACCCAGGTTGACTGTGTGCAAGCAAATACCCTTCCTATCTACTGTACAACTACTCTGTTCCCCTTAGAATGTTTTAAAAATTAAATAAAAATTAGGCAGTTGGGCCGGAGAGATAGCATGGAGGTAGAGCATTTGCCTTGCATGCAGAAGGATGGTGGTTCAAATCCCGCATTCCATATGGTCCCCCGAGCCTGCCAGGAGCGGTTTCTGAACGTAGAGCCAGGAGTAACCCCTGAGCACTGCTGGGTGTGACCCCCCCCAAAAAAAAATAAAAACAAAAACAAAGAACTAGGCAGTTAAAGCAAGTGTCTATAACCGTCATCCAGGCCACAAAGTCAAGTATCATCGAGATGCCAGAAACCTTCCTCCATGCTTTCTTCCCTCCTGATGTTCCTTCCTGATCCCACCTCTGAGTGCTACCCCTGCCTTGAATCACCACACTTTTTTCTTGCTATAATTTTCTATCTAAGTATGTATCACCAAGCAGTATAATGTTTTTAAATTTTATGTAATTATTATTTATGTGAGTATACATTTTTCTTTTTTCTTTTTTTTTTAAAGCCAGTCAAATTGAGCAGTGGGGGGGGTTATATACCAACTTTTGTATACTAATGTTAATAAATTCTGATAAACCACTGCCATTGGACCAGCTGAGTGTACATTTTTCAATTTTTTTTTTAACTCAGCATTGTTTTGTGAAGTACATCCATCTTATTACTTGAGGTTAGGATTGTTTTCATTGTTATGTAGTATTCTCTTATATGGATATATCACAATTGGGTTTTCCAGGCAGGCAGATTCATTTATATTTTTTTTAACAAGTCAAAAGAGTTTTTGCTCAACTTGTCTTTTAACCTTTTTATCCGACCTATACCACCACAATGAAGGTTTAAATCCAAGCATTTTCTGTCCCAGAGAAGTGAACAATACCTTTAAAAGTTGGCATGGAGGGCCCGGAGAGGTAGCACAGCGGTGTTTGCCTTGCAAGCAGTCGATCCAGAACCTAAGGTGGTTGGTTCGAATCCCGGTGTCCCATATGGTCCCCCATGCCTGCCAGGAGCTATTTCTGAGCAGACAGCCAGGAGTAACCCCTGAGCACCGCCGGGTGTGACCCAAAAACCAAAAAAAAAAAAAAAAAGTTGGCATGGAGAGTTCACCTTTCAGTAGTTCCTAGACAGCCAAGAACCTCTGAGCATCTCTCTTTTCAATTTAAAAAGAAAAAAGCAAGTTTAAATTGTGTTTCTTGACTTGAGTGCTGGGTAAAATGATTTCTCTCATCCTGTATATTGAGATTTCAGATATGAATTCTTATATCTTTATAGAATTCATTTGCATTCAGAACATTTATAAAAATGGATGTTTGTTTTAAAATAGTTTGTAGTTATTTTAGACTTAAGACTAAAGGAGTCTGTTTGTTGGGAACTCTACAATTTATAGTGAGCTATTTATACTCTGTCCGATGTCTTAGAGCTTAATGTGGCTGCAGATTGAATACACACACACACACACACACACACACACACACACACACACACACACACACACACTCTGATGGCTTTCAGAGAAGAGTACATGCGAGTCTAATAAAGCCCACGTATGTGCATTTTCTGATGAGTATATTTTTGAAGTATTTTCTTTTCTTTTTTTTTTTTTTTTGTTTGTTTTTGGGTCACACATAGCAGTGCTCAGGGATTACTCCTGGCTCTATGCTCAGAAATCGCTCCTGGCAGGCTCCGGGGACCATATAGGATGCCGGGATTTGAACCACTGTCCTTCTGCATGCAAGGCAAACATACTGCCTTCATGCTATCTCTCCAGCCCCATATTTTTGAAGTATTTTCATTAGTTACCATCAGTACATTAGTAAGCTAATTTGTTTCATTCCTGGAGTGAGGGGAGCTTCCCCAGTGTTGCTGGGAGCCAGAACTATGCTTCGTAGTACTTGGGAGGCCAGGTGGTTGCCAGGGTGTTGAACTTGAGGTCTATGCATTGTCAAGGACATGCTCTAGCTCTTTAAGCTCTTTTTCTCAGTCCTTCTCTTATAAGCTAAGTATTATTTGCCCAAATGTAAATATCTGAGTAGACATAGGGATAGTTTAGGTCTGGTGACAACTTAGATGAAACCTTTAAACTCTGGCCTTGAGACTGGAGCAATTGTATGATGTGGTGAGGGTATTTGTCCTGCATGTGGCTGACTGACCTGGATGTGATCCTCTGGTACCACATAAGGTCCCCTAAATTCTCCAGGAATAAGCCTTGGGCATCAGCAGGCATGACTCAAAAAAGAAAAAAAACGCCCAAAATAAAACCCAAAAGACTGTACAGCATTTATTTATCTGTAAAATATGTAATTATAAATAATATATGCAATCTTTTGATCAGTTCACTGCTCTGTCCTCATTTTATGATTACAGAGAAAATACTTATATCCTAATTAGGCTAGAATATAGGCCCCCTTCCCCAATAACTCAGTTATCCTTTTTTCCTGAGATATACTTATAATGCCCGTCCTTGGAATATTCATTATACCTATACCCAGACATCACATTAATAATGCCTTTGCTGGGCCCGGAGAGATAGCACAGTGGCGTTTGCCTTGCAAGCAGCTGATCCAGGACCTAAGGTGGTTGGTTCGAATCCCGATGTCCCATATGGTCCCCCGTGCCTGCCAGGAGCTATTTCTGAGCAGACAGCCAGGAGTAACCCCCTGAGCACCGCTGGGTATGGCCCAAAAACCAAAAACCAAAAAAATAAATAAATAAAAAAATAATGCTTTGCTACTATATGTTTATATGGGTTATTGTTTTCTCTATGCTTAATTATAAATATTTGTCTGTAGCCTCCTCTATTCTATATTAGAGAGTTTCTCCACTTATTCCAGGTTGCCTCAAAAATAATTTCTTTTGGGGCCAGAGAGATAGCAGAGTAGTAGGGCATTTGCCTTGCAATAAGCTGACCCAGGACCAACGGTGGTTCCAATTTCAGCATCTTATATGGTCCCCTGTGCCTGCCAGGAGCGATTTCTGAGCACAGAGCCAGGAGTAACCCTGAGCACTATTGGGTGTGGACCAAAAACAAAAACAAAAAAACAAAAAACAAAAAAAACCAAAAACAAATTTCTTTTGGGTCAAAGTGATAACACAGCAGGTAAGGCATTGGCCTTGCATGTAACTGAAATGGGTTTGATCCCTGACATCCCATATGGTCCCCAGGAATGACTCCTGAGTGCACATCCAGGATTAACCCCTGAGTACTGCTAGGGTGGCCCAAGAACCAAAAAAGAAAATAAAGATTTCTTTTGATAGGTTGGACTTTTCATTTTCTGCATGCCTCCCCACTCCTGAAACTAGACAGTCAGGCAAGGTCTGTACTATGCATTTCTTCACCCCAGATGTTTCCTCTGATCAGTCCTCATATCACAGGTCTCGTTTAGTCCAAATTAATAGATACTGGCTAGAAGTGAGTTGTTCAAACAGCATGAACACTACATATCAATGAGCCATTCTGTATATGTCTGAGTGAAAAGAATAAGTTCTTGACTGATAGATGAGCAACAGATATAGATATCTACCTTGTGAGGTTACAGAAGAACACCTTACTGCCTTAAATTCATTTTTGTTTTATTTTATTTGGGGGGGTGGTTTGGACCACATCTGACGATGCTCAGGGGTTACTCCTGGCTCTGCATTCAGGAATTACTCCTGGTGGAGCTTGGAGGATCATATGGGAAGCCAGGGATTGAACCTGGGTTAGCCATGTCCAAGAAAAACTATCTCTCTGGTCCCTTAAATTCTATTTTAAATCTGTTCTGTTGAGTTAGAAGAATCTAAATTTTGGATTCTGGCCCTTTCTGTATACTCAAGGGCTAGGTAGATCTTTTTTGACTTTTTCATTGGCTTTATGGATAAACTTATGAAGGATGAATTAGGTAATACTGTGTTTATTATTTATCACTAATAACATGGATCTTTTTCAAAATTGTACCCGAAGAGCAGAAATGACCCCTTGAAATGAAAACGTGGAGACAAAACAAAACAAAAACCAGTTACTTTTTATTCTAGACTTTTTTTTTTTTTTGGGCCACACCCGGCGGTGCTCAGGGGTTACTCCTGGCTGTCTGTTCAGAAATAGCTCCTGGCAGGCACGGGGGACCATATGGGACGCCAGGATTCGAACCAACCACCTTAGGTCCTGGATTGGCTGCTTGCAAGGCAAACACCGCTGTGCTATCTCTCCAGCCCCTATTCTAGACTATTTTTTAAATAAAAAAAAAATCATTGGAGAGGCCGGAGAGATGGCATGGAGGAAGGGCGTTTGCCTTACATGCAGAAGGACGTTGGTTAGAATCCCAGCATCCCATAAGGTCCCCTGTGCCTGCCAGGGGCGATTTCTGAGCATAGAGCCAGGAGTAGCCCCTGAGCTCTGCCAAGTGTGACCCAAAACCAAAACCAAAACAAACAAAAAAAATCATTGGAATTTTTTGTTCTTGTTTTGGGACACACCTGACAGTGTACAAGACTGACTCCTGGTTCTGTGTTGAGGAATCACTCCTGGAAGTGCTCAGGGAACTAGATGTGGCGCCAGGAATTGAGTTGGGGTTATTGTACAATGTATTGTATTATACTGTATTAAGATACAATACAATGTAACACTGCTTCCTGTTTCATACTGCTTAAATTACTGGTCATCAGACTTGGTGTGAATACTTACCTGTAGTTATATTAGGCATCACCTTTATAAAAATACAACTTCACATAAGTGAATTAAAATATTAGGAAGACAAAATTTTATTCACTTGTAGCATTTCATCTATACTGTAATTACAAAATGACAGTTAAAATAGTAATAGAAAATTTATTCAGTAAGCATTTATAAGTGATTCAGATTTTTGGATGTTCATGAATATTTTTATAATTGGCATTTATTAAATGTTATAAAATACATTTTCGTGAAATTTAATATGAGTGTAGGTATTTATACCACGTAAATTTTATCGTTCTTCCTTTACCATTTTAATGAAGTATTTTAGTATTTGGGCCACACCCAGCTGTGGTCAGTGTTTACTCCTGGTTTTGCACTCAGGGATCACTACTTGTGGATAGATGGACCATATGGGGTGCAGGGGATTGAACTTTGGTCATTAGTATTCAAGGAATTAGTCATATCCTCTGTACTATTTCTCTAGCCACAGTTCTTTCATCATTTTATTCATTTTTCAAAGAATTTTTTACTATAGTATTGATTTGTAAACTGTCTAGGAACGGAACTGTATACTCTATAGATGTCTAATTATAATGAAAAGAGTTTTGAATATTCCACTTTGTCTTGTTTTTAGACAAATCTCTCATCTGCCACCAGCATAGTAAAAAATTTTGAATTTTACCAGTTACTGTGAAGTCATTCTTTTTGGTATATAGTTCTTTTGTTGGGGAGTTTTTCCAGAATTACCATGGATGCATTGTACTCTCAAGTTTTATATATAACAGTTTAGTTTGTTTTATTCTGCTTTTGTTTTTAAGAAAACACATGTGAGGGTGGAATGGCACTCTAGGTCAGGAAGCATAATCAGTTTCCACTGGAGTTTTATGCCTCCTGTTTTTATATGAGCCTCTAACGGCTAAAACTGTGTGAAACTATAAAGACATGGAAAATGATTCTTAGAGTTGGAGGAAGTGATGACTAGTGTTTTTTGCTGGTAGTATCTGATAAATCCCAGACCTCTTCCCCCCTTTAGCTATTCTAGGCATGTTTAGTTGTCAGGCGTTGTCAGACTAAATTGCTAAAAATAACAAGTAAGGGGGAGGCAACATGTTCTAAAGCAGCCCTTGCTACAGTCTGTGATCTGTTTAATTTAATTCCTCTGGAGAAAGGGCAAAAGGAAGAACATGGTGCCGTACTCATTGAATAGAGTTTTTGTTTAAAGTGCTGACAAGAATATTGTTTGAGCAGTCACTTTCCTCAGACCGAATGGGCTCACTCATCCACGAGCACTTAGCAGTGCACTCAGCGGCTTGGGCCTCATAGGAATGCTCTCACTGTGGTGTGAGAAATTAACTGAGTGATCTTGGTCTTTTTCCAGTGTGTTTTTTTTTAATTGTTGGAGACCGTATTCCTAGTCATGCTGAAGGGTAGTACTGGGGGTAGGGGGAGGCATCTGCCGCCAGGGATCAGATTCAGGGTCTAATAATACAAGCAAGATAGTACTTGAGGCACATCCCCAGTTTATAATTGTGACTTTTGGGGTGCATTCTCAGCAATACTTAGGGGTTATTTGTGGATTGCTCAGGACCATATGGGATGCTTAGGATAGAACTTAGTTAGGTTGGCTGCATGCAAGTCAGTTTCTCTACCCACTATACTCTCTCTCTCTGGCCCCACTAATTGTGGCAGTTTTATTGTCTTGGGGCTTTGGGGTCATATCAAGTTGTCCTAAGGGTTTACTCATGATTCTGTGCTCAAGGATCACTCCCGGCAATGTCATAGAGGAATTGTATGTGGTGCCAGGGATCAAACCAGTGTCAGTCATGTGCAAGGAAATTACCCCTGAACTCTGTATCTCTATAGCCTCAATTTTTTTTTTTTTTACAGTTTGAGCTACACTTGCTGTTGTGTGTTGGCCACTCTTTGTGTTCAGGGACCATGCAGGGCTGGCTTCCCACAGACTAAATCTGCTCTCCACTCATTTAGTTATTTCTTAGCCTTTAATGTAGCTTTTGACATTGGAAATACATAGTTTGCCTAATGAGAAGATTAACAGGAGAGAATGGTGGATAGAAATAGGGAGCTTAGTGTGAAGAAAAGCAATTTTATATTTAGTACCTCCCCTAACTCTATGATTTCAGATTTGATAAAAGTAAACATGCATGGGACTCCTCTATACCTGTGTGTACTATTTTATTTTATTTTATTTTTGGGGACGAGGGGCACACCCGGCAGTGCTCATGGCTTATTCCTATCTTTGCACTCAGGGATCACTTCTGGCCATGCTTAGGGAACCATATGGAGTGCTGGGGAGCAAGGCAAGTGCCCCACCTACTGTACTATTGCTTCAGCTCTGAGTGCAATATTTTCTCCCCTTTTTTCTGTTTTGTTTTTGGGTCACATCCAGAGGTGTTCAGGGGTTACTCTTGGCTGTGCCCTCAGGAATTACTCGTGGCAGGCTCAGTGGGCCACATGGGATTCTGGAGATTGAACTAGGTTGGCTGCTGCAAGGCAAGCTCCCTACCCGCTGTATTTTTGCTTTGGTCCCTATTTTCTTCATTTAAATTTTTACCCCCTTCTCTGAGATCTCTGGTGTCTCTGTTCAGGGTGGGTTACTTCTCTCCGTGCCTCCTTATTTCTGTAAACCCTGGCAGTTATCCCCACAATCCATAGCATCGCCATGTCTTCTCATCGGCTATGTCATAGACTCATTTAACTTTTGAAAGAGAGGTAAGTAAGCCAAGCTGCAAAAAAATTTCTGGATAAACCAGTTTTGAGGCTGATCAAATGGATGTTTTGGAAGTGAGGTGGGACAAGTCCTCTGTCCCTAAAATCCTGGCAATTATGCACGCCCACTATAACCAGTGCCATGCCAATGACTCAACTTTCCCACTTTCCCACTAATCTCTGTATAGATACCTAACCATCAAAAACTCCAGGTATGTGGATTTGGGGGCTGAGATCTCTGGGGTCTCTGGAGTCAGGGTGGGCTGCCTAACTCCTCTTCCCATGTGCCTCTACTTCTGGAAGCCCTGATAGCCATGTTCATCCACAATTTATAGCCATTGCCATGCCAGCTCTTTGGCCCAGTTCTACAGATTCTTGAAGTCCCAGACTGTTTGGCTGCATGTGGCTGTGCTCTACCTTCCAGTCAGAATGCACCAAATTAGATGTGAAATTATCGTAGAACCTACCTAAACTCAACAAACAAAACTAACAATTAAAGGTTCAACTATCAACAAACAACTTAGTAAACCTTTAATGACATAATGATCCCATTTCGATATATGACTTTTTACAAGTTTTCTTTTAATGGAGGTTTTTTGTTTTTTATAATTTTTTTTTAGAAAAAATTTGCTTTTTCTAATCAGCTAAGTAGCTGATGAGATTCCTTTTCTTTAATTTTTATTTTGACCAAAGTGGATTATAAATTTTTCACAGTAATATTTTAAGTACATAGTGACATTGAATCAGGGGCATTCCCACCACCAATGTTTTCCTCCCACCACCCTGTTCCCAGCATGCATCCCATATCCCCCTCCTGTACCCCCGAGGTTGCTAGTATAAGTGGTCCCCTCTGTGTCTAGCGTGTTGTAGATTGGGTATCAATTCTGTTGTCACTGGCTTTGGATTTGGTTTTTGTTTTTTTATAATTTTGAATAATTCTATTGCCATTTAGTTGTAACAAGCAATATTAAGTAAATTATTTTTACCTACCAAGGGGCAGGCTTAGGAGAGGGTGGGAAACTGGGGGCAATAGTTAGAGGGATTGTTACTGCTGGTATGATTGGTGCCAGAACATTCATTGCCAGAAATAGTTGTGTTAGGAGCAACTTTGTAAACAACAGTTTTAAATAAAGCAATTTATTAAAAAAACTTTTTGTTTTGTTGTTTTTTTGGGCCACACTTGGTGAAGCTCAGGAGTTATGCCTGACTATGCGCTCAGAAATCGCTCCTGTACCTGTGTGCTAGAGTCCACTGTATGTTCATTTGTGCTCATTGGGCTCATACACTGTAGTTGTACTCACATATGTTTGTGGTATCTCGGAGACTACACACTTTTCATGGCACCAGGAATCATTACACTAGGTTTGACAAGCATTAAGCGTGGTGGGAGTGTATAAAAATTAGGGGCAAATTTGTAGTTATATTTCTATCAACTTATCTGTATTTTCTTGTGAAATTTCTTATTAGTTTTTGTATTAGAAATCCCATCCAAAATCCTTTACTTTGTGCAGTTCTTTTTTGGTGTGTGTGTGTGTGTGTGTGTGTGTGTGTGTGTGTGTGTGTGTGTGTGTGTGTGTGTGTGTGTGTGTGTGTGTCCTGAACCTGCCTTAAAGGAAATATAGATATAATAGGAATTTATGGTGGAAATTTCCTGGAAACATGTATTAATGAAGATCCTGGTGGCATTTGCCCAAATGCTTTGGGATTTGAGCACTTAAACTTCTGCATGCTTTGGGAATACCTACTTTTAGACTTTTTTGGGGGGAGCACACCCAGCTGCGCTCAGGGGTTACTTCTGGCTCTTCAGTTAGAAATCACTCCTAACTCAGGTGACCATATGGGATGCTGGGATTTGAACCCAGGTCCATCCTGGGTTGGTCGTGTGCAAGGTACATGCCCTACTGCTGTGCTATCTCTCCAGCCCTACTTATGTAGATATTTCTAAAATCACCAAATCCTAATTTAATGAACTAGCTAAGAATTATTTTTACCAATGGCTTTCAAATGTATAATTTAGAACATAGTCTTCAGTACTATCCATGCTTTACATAGATGATAGTCTTGTGATATGCATGGAATGGCAGAAATGGCATTACTTTAAGTCTTTATAAGTAGCACAAGACAGATTTCATTGTGGTTGAATTTAACCAGATCTAAAAACTTATGAAGAAAAGTAACACTTGTCTACCCAATTTTCTTGAGAGTTCTAATTCAAAGCCTGCGTTAATTCTGCCTTTTTAGGAGGGAAGGCGAGAGTTAGCTGGCGGAAAACAAAGAAAGAACTTGTTTCTGGTTTTTTTTTCCCCCAAACATCTCAAAGCACTCAGGGTTTACTCCTGGCTCTGCACTCAGAAATCACTCCTGGTAGGCTTGGGGGACCATATTGGATTCCAGATTCGAACCACCGTCTGTCCTGGGTCTGCTGTATTCAAGGCAAATGCCTTACCACTGTGTTATCTCTCCAACCCTGAACTTCTGTTGAAGTAGTGAAAAGTTGGATCAAATTTTGAACTAAGTTGGAAAATATCACCTAAACTTTTTTTGGAGGAATGGAGTTTGGGTAACACCCTTCCTTGCATAGGACTTACTCCTGATTCTATGTGCAGAGATCATTCCCAGGTGTTCAGGGAGGGGTTCTGGAGATCAAAATGGGGTTGGCCACATGCAAAGGAAGCCCTTAACCCCTGTACTATATCTCTGATCCTGATCATCTAAATTTTGTTTTATGTGCCACACTCAGAGGCACTCAGGTGTTCTTCCTGGCTCTGTTCTCAAATTACTACAGGCAGATTTAGGACCATTTGATAAAACCCAACTCATTCATGATGAAAACCCTCAACAAATAGGTGTGGAAGGAACCTTCCTCAAGTTAGTAACGACTATCTATGAAAAGCTCACAGCCAGGGCCAGAGTGGAGGCGCAAGCGGTGAGGTGTCTGCCTTGCACGTGGTTTTTATCAAATGGTTTCTCTGCATCAGTTGGTATGATCATGTGGTTTTTATCCTTCCTTTTACTGATGTGGTATATGATATTGATTGATTTGTGTATATTGAACCATCCTTGCATCCTGGAACTAAATCCACTTGGTCATGGTGTTTAAATCTTTTTGATATGTTGTTGGATTCTGTTTCCTAGATTTTATTAAGGATTTTTGCATCAATGTTTATCAGTGAGATTGGTCTGTAGTTTTCTTTCTTGGTAGTATGTATATTTGTCAGCTTTGGGTAGGAATGTGATGTTAGCTTCATAGAAGTTATTAGGGAGGGTTCCCATCTCTGATATTTTGGAAGAGTCTAAGGATCAGTGGTGGTAATTCTTCTCTGAATGTTTGATAAAACTCACCCTAAAACTGTCTGGTCCTGGACTTTTATTTTTGGAGAGTTTCTTAATTGATGCTTCAATTTCCTTACTTGTGATTGGTTTGTTTAGACTTTCTACTTCCTCCTCACTCAATATTGAGAGATGATATTTTTTTTTTTTTTTTCAGAAATCTGTCCATTTCTTCTAGGTTCTCTAGCTTAACTGAGTACAGTTGTTCATAAGTTCTCATGATGTATTGGATTTCTTGGGGTTCTATTTTAATCTCTCCCCTTTCATTTCTGATCCAATTATTTGAGTATTTCCCCTTTTTTCCCTGTGAGTCTTGCTAATGGTTTGTCTATCTTGTTTATTCTTTTGATAAACCAGCTCCTGGTTTCATTAGTCCTTTGTATATTTGTTTCTATATTGTTGATTTCTGCTCTAGTTTTTATTATTTCTTTTCTTCTGCTTGTGTTTGAGTTCCTTTGCTGTTGGTTTCCCAGATGTTTAAGGTGTGCCTTTCGGTTGTTGATTTTGTCTTTTTCTTCTTTCCTAATGTAAGCCTGTATTGCTGTGAGTTCCCCCCAATTACTGCTTTAGTTGTGTCCCATAGATTTTGATAATTTGTTTCTTCATTATTATTAGCCTCAAGGAATCTCTTTATTCCTTCATTTCCTCTTTGATTCATCTGTTGTTGTACAGCATATTGTTTAGTCTCCAGGTGTTATATTTTCCTCTACATCTTCTTTTTACAATTAATCTTGATTTCTGTAGCATCATGGTCTGATAGGATGTTTGGTATAATTCTTGTATTTGTGAATTTATGTAAGTTAGACTTGTGTCCTAAAGTCTCTCCTAGAGAAGGTTCCATGTGCACTTGAAAAGAATGTGTATTCAGCTTTTTGAGAATATGTATTGAGTCCTAAATTTTAATTAGGGCTCTTATGTCTTTTGTAATATTCTGCCTTGTGGATCTATCCAGTGGTGATAGTGGCATGTTGAAATCTCCCACTGCTATCATGTTTCCATCCATATGTTTCTATAGGTTTATGAGCAAAAGCCTTACATATTTTGCTGATTCTATATATTTGGTGTGTAAATGTTGATCAGTGTTAGTACTTCTTGGTCTATTGTTCCCCTTATCAATATGTATGTATCTTTGTCCCTAAGTACTTTTTTTTTGGGGGGGCACACCCAGGTGCTCTTAGGAGTTATTCCTTGCTCTGTGGTCAGAAATTGCTCCTGGCTCGGGGGACAATATGGGATGCTGTGATTTGAGTCTGTCCTGGGTTGGCCACATGCAAGGCAAATGCCCTACCCCTTTGCTATCTCTCCGACTTCTCTAAGTACTTTCTTGAGGTTGAATGCAATTCTGTCTGATATAAATATGACTGTCCTTGCTTGTTTTTATTTTCCAGTAGCTTGTATAATTGTTTTCCATTTTTTACTCTGAGCCTGTGTCAGTCCTGAAATTTTAAATGTGTTTCTTGTAGGCAGCAGATGGCTGGCTTTTGTTTCCTGATCCAACCTGCTACTCTCTGCCTTTTGATGGCAGAGTTTAGTACATTGACATTTGACAGAATGGGGTAGATTGACAGAAAAGGTTGTTGTGCCATTATGTTGTTGCTGTTACAGTTGGGTATTTGGATTATATAATTGATCTTTGGGTAGTTCATTTTGAGTCAGTTTGGTTAGTGCTAATGTTGCGAGTTCTTTTATGTTTAAGAATGTTTTTATCTCTCCCTCCCATATAAATGAGAGCTTTGCTGGGTAGTGAACTCTAGATTGAAAGTTTATTTTATTCAGTAGTTTAAATATGTCATCCCACTCTTTTCTTGCCTGGATTGTTTCAAATGGGAGATCTGATTGGATTCTTATGTTCTTTCCTTTATATTTAAGGTTTTCTTTTTTCTTTTTCTTTTTTTCCTTTTCTGCTTTAAAGAGTCCATCTTGTTTTTGCCATTTGGATGACTACATGTCTTGGTGTTGTTCTCTTAGGGTCTGTTTTGTTTGGCACTATTTTTGCTTCTTGGTTTGGTAAAGCAGTCTCTTTCCAGAGTGGGAAAGTTCTCTCTTATCTCATTAATTTCTTATTCTTCCCCTTTCCCTTTTTCCTCTCCTCTGGTATTCCTATAATTCGGAGATTATTTCTTTTGTCCTTGTTCATTAAATATCTTACATTTTCATTGTTTTGTTTCTCCTTTCTTTTTTAACTTCTTTTTTTTGTTTTTGGTTTTTGGTTTTTGGGCCACACCAGGCGGTGCTCAGGGGTTACTCCTGGCTGTCTGCTCAGAAATAGCTCCTGGCAGGCCCGGGGGACCATATGGGACACCGGGATTCGAACCAACCACCTTTAGTCCTGGATCGGCTGCTTGCAAGGCAAACGCCGCTGTGCCATCTCTCTGGGCCCTTTTGACTTCTTTAATTTGTCTTCAAGTTCGTCTGTATGATTCTCCACCTGTATTATTCTGCTACTATGGCTTCCTAGCATGTTTTTTAATTCCTTCAATTCAATTTGTATGGATTCTCTCATCTTCTGTAAGAGTTCTTTTAGTTGGTTAAATTGTTCATCTATAGGGCCCAGAGAGATAGCACAGTGGCGTTTGCCTGCAAACAGCCGATCCAGGACCAAAAGGTGGTTGGTTCAAATCCCCATGTCCCATATGGTCCCCCATGCCTGCCAGGAGCTATTTTTGAGCAGACAGCCAGGAGTAACCCCTGAGCATCGCCGGGTGTGGCCCCCAAAAAAACAAACAAAAAAAATTGTTCATCTGTAGATTGCTTAATTTTGCAGGCTAGTGACTCCTTTATTTCTGTTGCTAAAACATTAATTGTTGATTTTAGGTCTTCATCTATACGGCTCAGGTGTTTTGGAGGACATAAAAATTTGCGAGGGGTTCTCTCCTATATCCCCAGTTGCAGTTGTCTTCCTTAGTTTCCCATTGTTCTTTGCATTTAGTGAGTTGTAATGCTAGAGTTTTGGGTGATTTAAGAAAGTGATATATTGAATTGGTTGTATAAAAGTTGGCTAGAGGTATAATCTTCTTTAGAGGTTATTTTCCTAAATATGCAAAGTTATCTAAGTATGATAAAAATATTGCCAACTAATACATTGGTTGTTCAACTGAGTATTGAGTTCTATATTTTCTAAGAGAAAAAATTTGAAGGATTCACAAGTATATAAAGCTAATTAACACAATATCTTGGATACTTACCCAAAATTACAAGTGTTAGCATTTTGTAGTGATCTCCTTCATAACTTTCCTCCTAAGCCCACCTCATTCTTAGATCCTTCATTAGAGGCAATTGCTACCAGATATTTGATGTGTATCTTCCTGCTCTAAGTTTAATAGCATCTTAGTTTGACAGGTGGTATCATGTTGTTTATATATTTCAACAATTTGCTTCTTTCTCTTTGCAGCAGGTTGAGTGCTTGTCATTACTATATATATACATATATATATACTATATATATAATAACTATATGGAGCTAACACATTTTAACTTCTGAAGGGTAATCCACTAAACATTTTGTGTTATTCAGAGATCCACTATCAACAGTGTTGGCATATGACATGAGTGTGGCCAGAGGGTCTTTAGTTTCTTTCATGTGGAGCACAAAGGGGGCCACTGATAGGTGTCGACAGGGAGGCTCAAGGATGCAAGTACAGGCTAGTGATTCCTACTTCTCTTCTGGTTTCGGGCTTCATGGAAGCCTTGTCATTAACTGAGTGATTTCTATGTTGCTGAACATCTGGAAATTGAAGGGCAAAATGAAAGCCACTCCTTGAACCATATTTGTAAAGAGTAGTATGCCAAGTGCTCTTTTATTACTCCAACCTCATTATAAAGTTAATTGGTGTTATGTCAGCTTAGATCAGAGCTAATAGCAAATTATACTCCATTCTGTTTGTGCCAGTGCCATGGTAACGTGGGTGGATGTTGAGTCGGCACAAGTGACAGCTGTGACGTCTGGTCTGTGGAGTGATTTCATCATGGTACAGGGCTGGTGACTGCATCACACCCCGGATGCAGCAGTCACAGGGTGGTGGGACTTGACCTTTCAATAGCCCTCAGAGCCAGCAGCAAAAATCCACATCTGCTCTGGAAGCTTAACATAGAGTAAGAGGGGAGCAATTTCTTGGTGCAACGAGAAGGTATAACTAAGACTGTGCCCTTTTCTTTCTTAGTGAAAGAAAGCCATTTTGGGGAAGCTTTATAAATAGCCCTTTAATATCAGAGTGTGCTTGTCGTTGTTCACTCTGCCCTCTGCTGACCTGTACCAATTGGCGGGGAGGTGCTCATGAGTCATGCATTTGTGCCTGCGGTGACTTTGAGCTCTTGTTTTCACTGTCTTTAGATTCTTTTATGGGTTTCCGGTGACCATATCACTATTTTTTTAGTTGTATAAATATGCAGCTTGATTGGAACGTAGTAAAGTGGTCCTATCAAAGTTTCCTTACCTTTGTTTGCCCATTGACTCTCCCTGCGTTGAATCCCTTATTGATCTAAATGCTTGGTCCTTCTGCTGGTATCATTAAAGTTAATTTCAGAACTAATACGTCAATTTATTTTGCTCTGACCAGCTTGTGTGCGTTACTCTAAGTCTTTGGGTGGAGTAAAGACTGGTTTGCTATAAAAATAATTCATCAGGAATTTGTTTAGCTGGACCTCTCCTTAAATAAGGTCTATATTTCCTATCTTTCCTGTGGTGTAAGGAAAGATAGAAGGCTAGAATTCTGTCTTTTTTGCGGGGGGAGGGGGAACACCTAGTGGTGTTTAGAAGTTGCTCCTGGCTCTGCTCAGGAAATATTTATGGTTTGCTTGGGGGACCATATGTTGGGGGAGCCAACACAGGTTGGCTGTGTACAAAGCATGCCACCCTCCCTGCTCTCTGACCCCAGTAAGTCTAAACTTCTTTTTACTTTGGAGTTCTTTTAAAAAGGTCAGAGTTCTTTTAAACTTGACTTTTACATAATGTAAAAGTCTCATGTAGTGCAACCATCACTGCTTTGTGATTCTAGAAAAACGTTATCACTCTCGCATACCCCTCCCCCATATAGTCTTGTTTTCCTGCCCCTTAACACCTGGCATCCATCTGTTTTCTGTTTTCTTTTTATAAAGATTTGCCAGTTCTGGGTATTTATATAAAAGGATCATAAAGGACTGGGGAGATCATTCAAAGGACTGGAGCACATACTTTGCATATGGGAGCTCCAGATTCAGTCTTCAGTACTGCATGTTCCTCCCTAGCATTGACCCTCAAATCAGCCAACTGACAAATAGATAAATGGATCATTCAAAGTGTAGCTTTATGTGATTGTGTTCTTCCACCACATTTGATGTGGTAAGGGTCATTCATGTTGTAGGCATGTATTCATGGTTCTTTTTATTTTTTATGGTCAATATTCCACTACAACTAAGACCATAGTTTTGTATCCTTTGGGCTTTGTGTTTATTAAGTTTTGTTTTTGGCGGTTGTATGCAGTGGTGCTCAAGGATAAATCTTGTCTCTGTGCATAGTAATCACTCCTGGCTGTGCTGGGGAATGCTGGAAATCGAATTCAGGTAGGCCATGTGGAAGGCAAGTTTAAGTGTGCATTACCCTGCTGTATTCTCACACTACCTATTTTCATTTCTTTGGGGAAGTTTTCAGGATTAGAGTTGCTAGGTCATTTAGTAATTTTCTCTTGTAGCTCCCATTTAAGAATGTTTTGGATGTGCCTGGAGCAATAGCACAGCAGATAAGGCATTAGCCTTGCACATGGCTGATCCGGGTTGGATCCTCAGCATCCCATATGGTCTTCTGAGACTGCAGGAGCAATTTCTGAATGCAGAGTCAGCAGTAACCCCTAAGCAACACCGGGTGTGGCCCCAAAACCAAAATATAATAATAATAGTAATAATAATTTTTTATTAAATCACTGTGAGATAGAGTTAAAAATTGTTGTTAGTTGAGTTTTGGTCATACAGTATTCCAGCACCCACCCCTTCACTAATGTTCATTTCCTGCCACCAATTTGCCAGACTATTTCCCCCGCTACCTCATCCCTTACTTTCCCAGCAGCAGTGTCTGGGGCAAGCATTTCTCCACATCTTCACTAGCATGTTATTTGTCCTTTTTAATCATAGCCATCCCAATCAGGTGTAAAGTAGTATCTATCTCACTGTGGCTTTATTTGCTGTTCCAGAGTGACTAGTAAGATCATTTTTGCAGTGTGTTGTGATCATTCACCTATCTCTTTGGAAAGTGGTCCAGTCCAGTCCTCTGCTTACTTTTTATTAACCTTTTTATTTAAGCATCATGATTACAGACATGTTTGTCGTTGGGTTTCAGTCATAAAAAAGTACACCCCGTAGGGCTGGAGCGGTGGCACAAGTGGTAGTGCATTTGCCTTGCACACGCTAACCTAGATGGACCACGGTTCAATCATCTGGCATCCCATATGGTCCCCCAAGCCAGGAGCAATTTCTGAGCACATAACCAGGAGTAACCACTGAATGTCACCAGGTGTGCCCCCCCAAATGCACACCCCCCCTTCACCAATGCAGCCTTCCCACCACCAATGCTCCCCATTTCTCTCCTCCCCTACCCCCTGCCTGTCTTCCAGGCAGGCATTCATTCACTACCATTGCCATAATAGTTGTTGGTGTAGTTATTTCTCTAACTGCACGCACCAATCTTTGTGGTAAGCTTTATATCATGGGCCCATCCTTCTGGCCCGCATCTCTATTGTCTCTGGGTATTATTACCATACTATCTTTTATTTTTCCTAAATTCCACAGATGAGTGAGACTATCTGTGTCTATTTCTCACCCTTTGACTCATTTCACTCAGCATAATAGTTTCCATGTCCATTCATGTATAGGAAATTTTATGATTTAATTTATCCTGACAGCTGCATAGTATTCCATTGTGCATATGTACACAGTTTCTTTAGCCACTCATCTGTTGTCGGGCATTTGGGTTGTTTCCAGATTCTGGCTATTGTAATTAGACTGCAATGAACATAGATATGTAGAGGGCATTTTTGTATTGTATTTTTATGTTTGTAGGGTATATCCCTAGTAGTGGTATTGCTGGATCATATGGGAACTCAATTTCCAGTTTTATAAGGAATACCCATATTCTTTTCCAGAAAGGCTGGGTAGATGGCATCCCCACCAGCAGTGATTGAGTTTCTTTCTCCCCACGTTGCTGCCAGCACTGATTGTTCTTGTTCTTTGTGATATGTGCCAGTCTCTGTGGCATGAGATGGTACTTCATTGTTGTTTTGATTTGCATCTCCCTGATGATCAGTGATGTGGAACATTTTTCATGTGACTTTTGGCTATCTGTATTTCTAGTTTGAGGAAGTGTCTGTTCATTTCTTCTCCCCATTTTTGATGGGGTTAGAGGCTTTTTTCTTATGTTCTGTCAGTACTTGTATATCTTAGATGTTAGCCCCTTGTCAGATAGTTTCTCCCATTTGTGGGTGGCCTTTGTTTGTATCCTAGTCACTGTTTCCTTTGGGGTCCAGAAGCTTCTCAATTTAATGTAGTTCCATTTGTTTATTTCTGCTTCCACTTGTTTGGACAAGTGGTGTTTCCTCCTTGAAGACACCTTTAATCTCAGTGTCATGGAGTCTTTTACCTCTGCTTAATTTTCAATTGAGCTGTTATTTTTTGCTGCTGAGTTGTAAGAAAATAGGTTCTTGTTGGGAGCAGACAAAAGAAGCCAAAGGACCTCAGGCTTTAGCCTCACATACCTGTCTGTTAGTTCCCCCCCCCCCCCGTCCCCCCCCCCAAGCTGAGTCACTTACACCTCTACTTCCAGGAATGCAAGGTGGAGCCTAAACTTCCTCTCCTGGGGCACACCTTGTCATCTACCTACTCCTTTGCCATGCCTACAGGCCAAACTGCACAGTAAACACTATTGATTTGGTTCTCTTCTTGTAAGACCAGGGCAAAACCAAGTATACTTTGATTTATATTTACAATGGTCCTTATTGATGACTAAATCCTTACCTTTTTGATCTTGGAGAAACATAAGGAAAATATATAGATCAAGAAATTTGATTTTGGGCCCAGAGAGATAGCACAGTGGCGTTTGCCTTGCAAGCAGCCGATCCAGGACCAAAGGTGGTTGGTTCGAATCCCGGTGTCCCATATGGTCCCCCATGCCTGGAGCTATTTCTGAGCAGACAGCCAGGAGTAACCCCTGAGCAACGCCGGGTGTGGCCCAAAAACAAAAAACAAAAAACAAAAAAAAGAAATTTGATTTTGAAAAATTATTTTTCTGAGTTATCTTTAGATGCTGCGTATATACTTTTTACATGTGATAAAACTGTGTGTATACTTTTCACATGTGATAAAATCTTCTGTGTGAGTTATAATTTTAAAAAGTTTATGCTAGTAAAGACACCAGGATTGTGCTCTATGGTCATTCATCTGCTCATTTTCTCGTGTCCTAATACAGATACCTGCTAGGTTTAGTTTCCCTAAGTATATTTATTCTGCACATAATTCTCAGCTGTGGCAGTGTGTGGTCTCTGAGAGACTTCGTTTTTACTCCTTTGTCTCAGCTCTACTCGTCTTTGTCCTGGGCATAATTTCATGATTCTACAGCATCCTTTGTGTTGGATTTGAATAAAGGATAGGAGATCAAATTATTTGTGCTGATCCTGCAGTACATGTGCACTTGGGAGCTCATATGTGGCCATTGTAATATCAGAAAATCTCTCAGAGATTTGAAAAGTGAGGCCTCAAAGAACCATAGATTTATTTTTACTATTTCTTTTTAAGTTGGAAGAGATCCTGGCTGCTTTTGCAGTTGCATTCTCAAAACCATTGCTTACTCACTCTGCTCATCCGCCCTCCGGTTGCATACAGTCAGTACTTAGTGATCTTTTCCGTTTTCCTGAACTACTCTTGGTTTCTATTACAGTTCCGTCCTTTTTAGATTTACTTTCTGAATCTAAGAAAGTAAAGATCCAGAGAGGAAATCTTAATCAGTGTTGCCTTTTTTTTTATAAGGCCAAGTTCTCTTATTCTGTTATTTCTCTAGAAGTTTCAGCCATTCTTATGACTTCAGGCACTACCTCTATGCTCCCCCTAACCGTAGCTTCTGAGAACCTCACACTCTACTTGGGTGTCTTCAAAAGTCAGCATTTTTGAAACTAAATTCTTCATCTTCATATGCCCATTCTCCTTTCCCCTATATTCTGATAGATAAATATGTATATGGTGATAAACTTGAAGCCCTCTTATGATTTATTGATATTTTTTCTTGAATATTTCTTCTTCAGTGCCTGGAATTGTACTTGATATGGGGTGGTGGTGGTGATGATGGTGTGTGTGTGTGGGAGTGGGTGGGTGAGAGAGAGACAGACACAGAGATTGAGGATTTGCACACATAGTAATGCTGGTGTTGGCAATGCTGGGATAGAACTCAGGACCTCACACCTGTAAAGCTGTTGCTTTGAGCCATATCCCTGACTCCCCTTGAGCTACCACTAATATACTAAGATTTTTTGTCATCTCTTACTATTGCAGTGGCCTCATAATAGGTTAATTAATATTCACACTTGCGTTTTCTAATCCAGTGCTTTGCAATCTTTTTTTTTTTTTTTTTTGGTTTTTGGGCCACACCCAGTGACGCTCAGGGGTTACTTCTGGCTATGCGCTCAGAAGTCGCTCCTGGCTTGGGGGACCATATGGGACACCGGGGGATCGAACCGAGGTCCGTCCTAGGCTAGCGCTAGCAAGGCAGACACCTTACCTCTAGCGCCACCGCCCAGCCCCGCTTTGCAATATTTTATTCCATTTCACATCACTGAAAAATAGCATTAGCACAATTCATGTGATTACTGGAGAAGTTACCCAAAGTTGGAGTGTACTTTCTTTCCAGCAGGACGTTGGCTACCCTGATTCTACCCATCTATTTGCAGAATGCAGAATTAAAGGAATCAGTATCAGGCATATCTGTGACCTACTCTGGGCTCACTGGGCCTTCTGTGGGAAGCTCTGCTCTCACTCTCTGTACTGTAGTCAGAGTGATATTTCATTTTGAATGAAAATTTGGTTTTTTATCATTTCTGCTTTAGACCCAATGGTTTTTCATTATTTAAGTACAATACTCAAACTTGAGGCTGGAGTGATAGTACCACAAGTAAAGTGCTTGCCTTGCACACTTATATACCTGGATTCAATCCCCGGAATTCCATATGGTCCCCTGAGCCCGCCAGGAGTGATTCTTGAATGCAGAGCCAGAAGTAACCCCTGAGCATCACCTGCTGTGTCCCCTATCTCCCCCCAAACTTTACTATGGCTTGCAGCCTTGCATGATTTGACCCAACCTTATTAGCTTGTCTCTCTGTTGTTCCCCTCTCATCTACTTCAGCCTCCTTGATTGTCTTTCACATCTCCAGACATGACCTTTACATGTGCTTTCCCATTTGCCCAGAATTGTTTCCTGCCATCCTCATCTCCCCACATATGTAAGTCCTATTCATCCTTCTGAGCTACTTCAAAAGTGCTTCTGTGATTTCCTTGATTACGTTTACTTCATTAGCTCCTGTGCTTTTCTGTTGGATCTGTTACAATGGCAGTTGGGGGGTCTGTGTGCTCTGCAGTTGTGTAATCTTTATAAATAAGCATGTGACTTGTTCATTGCTCTATTCCCAGTGCTCTTAGAGACCAATATATAGTGGGTACTAAACACTAACTAAATAAAACATATGTGAGTTCTTAGTCCTGCGAATGAAGCATTGCCTGAATTAGGCAGGATTCCTACTCTGTGGAGCTCACATTTGGGTACAGACAATAAAAAAAAGGGCAGAAAATAATATGTAGTTGGGGCCGGAGAGATAATACAATGGGTATGATATGCAGCCATGCCAGGTTCAGTCTCTGGCACCCTGTATGGTTCCTCGAGTCCCTCCAGGAGGGATCTCTGAGCACTGCCGAGTGTGATCCAAACTCTCTAAAATAGAAAATAATGTAGCAAAGTTGATGTTTCAGAGGGGTTAGAGTGAGTAGGGCACTTGCCTAGCACATGGCCAATCCAGATTCAATTCCAGGCACCCCATATGGTCCCCAGAACACTGCCAGGAGTAATTCCTGAGTGCAGAGCCAAGAGTAACCCCAAAACATCACTGGGTGTAGCCCAGAAACAAAAGAAGGGAAAAATGATGTTTTAGAGAGGTACTGGAGGCCTTCTTCAGTGAGTAATAAGGGAAAGTCTCTTTGGAAAGACCATTTCAGCTAAGATGCAGTGAAAAGGCAAACTAACCACATAGAAGTCTCTAAAGGAAGGACTGGAGTCTTTTTTTTTTTTTTTTATTTTTTTAATTCTATTTCATGCCAAGGCTCTGCTTTCTTTCATGTTTTTTCTTTTCATTAAAAAATATTTTATTGAAACCATTGTGATTTACAAAGTCTTTCACAGTTAGGTTTTGACATATAATGAATCAGGACCAGTCCACCACCAGTATTGACCTCCCTTTGCAATGTTCCCATGGTGCATCCCATACCACAAACCCTTACCCACCTCCAGCCTGCCAATATAACAGGCCCGTTTTAAGTTTAGATTGTTGAAGTTTGTGTCTCTTGGTTCCATTGTTGTTGAGTTTGGCTTGGATATTTAGTTCTGTCCTTTTTGAACTCCTGAGCCACTTGGCCCCTGGCCCCCATCCTTTCACTCCACTGAGTTTCTTTCCTTCTCCTCACTATATTGTGGGGCTAAGGGTGTTTGAGACAACTCCCATTTAAACCGTTGCATTTCTCCATGCATTTATTCTAAATACTACATATAAGTGATATCATTCTGTATTTATCCTCCTGACTTACTTTATTTAACATAATATCTCCCAGTTCTATCCATATTGCTGCAAATTGCATGATTGTATCATTCCTTACAGCTATTCCATTGTATTCCATTGTATATATGTACCATATCTTCATGATCTGCTCATCTGTTGTTGGACAACTGGGTTGATTCCAAGTCCTAGCTGTTGTACTGAGTGCTGCACTGAATAGCGGTGAAGACTGGATTCCTTGTATTGCATGTGTAAGAGCCTGGATTCAATCCCTCACATTGCAAAACAAAACAAAACAAAGCAAACCCCCCCCCCAAAAAAAAAAACAAAACAGGAGCATTTCAGGTGAAGAGCACACTTAATACAGATGTCTTAATGTTAGGATTGGAATGAATTTGATAGTTTGTTTAAACAATTGCTTATAGTTTGGCAGGGGTTGAGTAATTGAGGATCTTATTGCTTATGGCAAGGGATGTATGATTTGATCATGAATAGGGGATGCTATTAGGAGATTTGGAGCAGAAAGTAACTTCATTTGTGTGTAAAATGTCTATCACTGAAGTTTAGGTAAGAAATGGTGGAGACTTGTACTGGGTAGATAGCAGTGGAGCTGAATGAAAACAAAGGAATTTGGGGTTATACTGAGGGAATTAAGACTTGCTGATGTGTTAGAGGATAGAAGGTTTGTGGGAAGAAGAGAATAATCAGGAATGATT
The DNA here is from genome assembly GCF_024139225.1 of Suncus etruscus. Lineage (NCBI taxonomy): Eukaryota > Metazoa > Chordata > Mammalia > Eulipotyphla > Soricidae > Suncus > Suncus etruscus. The sequence goes on from NC_064861.1 coordinate 25,093,916, forward strand.
TCTTTTTTATTATTTTTTGTTTGTTTTTTGGGTAGCACCTGGCAGTGCTCAGATTACTCCTGGCTCTGCACTCAGAAATCACTCCTCTCAAGCTTGTATCAAGGGCCAGGTATCAAACCCAGGTTGACCATGTACAAGGCAAACACTAGCCCCAGGGGTGATTTCTTTTTTAATGTTTCCATAGTTGAGTGATTGGATTAGTGCCATTTTCTGAAATGGAAAAGAATGAGAAAAGGGTGAGGTAACTATAAAGCAGATGTTTGTTTTAAACATGTTAAGTCTGGGCCTTGACATACAGGAGGATATGTTTTATAAGCAATGGGGCATTTAATGAAGATGAGGGACTTAGAAGGGTTGGAGACAAATTGAGGAATCATGTTTATGTGTAGAAACATGAGATTAGGGACTGAGTGATAGCACAATGTTAGGGCACTTGCCTTACATGTGGCCAACCCAGGACAGACCTGGGTTCAATCCTCGGCGTCCCATATAGTCCCCCAAGCCAGGAGCGATTTCTTTTTCTCTTCTCTTCTCTTCTTTTCTTTACTCTTCTCTTCTTTTCTTTTCTTTTCTTTTCTTTTTGGTTTTTGGGTCACACCTGGCTGCGCTCAGGGGTTACTCCTGGCTCTGTGCCCAGAAATCGATCCTGGCAGGCTCAGGAGACCATATGGGCTGCCAGGATTCAAACCTTCTGCATGCAACGCAAACGCCTTACCACCATGCTATCTCTTCAGCCCTGCCAGGAGCGATTTCTGAGTGCGTAGCCAGGAGTAACCCCTGAGTGTCACTGGGTGTGGCCCCAAAACCAAAAACAGAAAACAACACCATGAGATTAGATGGGAGAGTGTAGGTTTGTGTGTGCCCGGAGGGGGGGGGGGGGGGAGTCCTAGTGGAGCTTCTTGGAGTGGAACAGCCAGAGAGGCAAGGCAGAACTTTGGAAAATGGGAGTGTGGTACTGTGAGTTAAGAGGAGCTAAAGGAAAAGAAATTGTTCCAAGAATACTTTCTTGGAAAACACTACTGGCTTACTGGCTTACTTGCCTATGAATGCATTATTAAGAGACTGAGGAAGGATCTCTCTGCTCCCTGCTTTGAGCTAGAGATTACCTGGGACCTGGACCACCTGGCTCAGTAGGGTATGTAGAAGCACTAATAGAGAGGTGAAAAGAGCAGCAGGGAGCAAACAGGAAGAAAGAAAGTAGTGGAAGAAGCTATTAAATGCCAGTTCTAGAAGTTAGTTTTGTCAAGGAGAGGAGAGAAAGGAGGTGGCACCTACAGGGGAATGCGAGATCTAGAAAGGATTTAATGATTTGTGTCTGCATTTTGCAGAGAAAGAGAAAAAAGATTAAGATGGAAATTTTTTTCAGTGGGCAAGTGGAGATGGGGGTGGAAGGGTTGTGTTAATAGCTGAAGATACTCCTTTTTAACCCCAGAGAAAGAAAAGAGTAAGGTAGGCTTGGGTCAGGTAAATTTGGCATTGGGAAGCAGGAATTCTCATCAGATCACTTGTATTTTCTCAGTGAACAGAGAATGAGAGGGGAGGAGAAGTTAGAGGACATTTGAGGAGAGAAGGTGAAATATGAAAATTATTTTGGATGAATACATTTAATAAGAGACTGAAGAAGTATTTCTCTGCTCCCTGCTTTGGGCTAGAGATCACCTGAGACCTGGACCACCTGGCTCAGTAGGGTACATGGAAGCACAGTGAGAGCTCTTGGCAAAGTTTAACAGAATTTTCAAATAGTGCTGAGTGCCCATTTCAGGCACGTGGCTCTGAATTTAAATCGGAACCATTCAGAACATTCAGCAACGTTCAACTGTTCAAGTATGGAATATGGAATGATTCACTGGTTGGGTTTAACTTTGGCATTTTGCCAGGCAAGTGCAACAGAGGAACGTGGAGGCAAAGGAGAAAAAGGTGCTTACTAGAGAATTAAATGTAAATAAGCACTGTGGAAGGGGAGCCCAGTAGAAGTGGGAAGGACCATGGGAGTGCTGCCATGATGTCTAAGGTAGATGAAGTACTGCAGAGAGTACTGGGAGTGGGGGGCGGGGGGGACACCTGGAAAACCAGGATGCAGTCAGTGGTACTGAGTAGAGGCTAGTGCTGGTGGAATATCCTATACCGCAGGCTCTACAGGGTATGGCAGGTCCAGGTGACTGAGGTGGGGTAAGAAGTAAAGCTTGGGACAAGGGAAAGTCACAGCCAGGAGCATCTCCGCTCTTGGAAGACGCCAGGTAGCATGGAGCCAGTAATGAAGGTGGGACTGTGTCCAGGATATTGATAGGTTGCACAAATTCCTCCAAATGAGCAACCACATGATAAAGCAAGATGCCACAGACTCTATGGTTGAGGGAGGGGACACTGGGGCCCACACACCTGGCAATGCTCGGGGTTTACTCCTGGCAGTGCTTGGAGAACCTAGGTCGGTCATATGAGCTATCTCTGGCCTAGCCTCAACTTTTTTGTTTTATTTTGTTTTGTCTTGGTGCCATATCCAAGTTATTAGTTACTTCTGGCTCTGTACTTGAAATCATTCCTGGCAGGCTCTGGGGACAATATGGGATCAAACAGTTGCATGCAAGGCGAATACCCTACCTGCTGTGCTATCACTACAGTCCCACCACAAACATTTTTTAAAATGTTTTTCTGAAGAGAACAAGAAGAGAAATAATTTGGCAGTAGAATGAATGGAAAATAGAAAATTAAAAGTTTTTATTATTTTATGTAGTATGAACAACCTTGTAACCATGATGTTTAAACAACAACCAAGAAAAAAAAAAAACAAAAATAAAAACCTCAAATATTATTTTTAAGGTTATTTTTGTTTCAAGTCCCTGAAACGCAACCTCGATTCTACCTTTAAGACTTTCTATTTTCTAAGAACAGAGGTTGGCAAAATAACAGCCTGCTGGTCAGATCCAGTTTGTGCCTGTTCGTGTTTGGGGAACACAGTTCCGCCCATGCACTACCACCACACCCATCTGTTGACATGTTGTCTGTGGTGGAGCTCTCTGTGCCACAGGGAATAGTGATGGCGACACCCCCACCCCCAAACTCTTAAATAGTTGCTGTCTGATTTTTTAGGGAAGGTTGCTGGATTTTGCTTCTGAATAGTGATTTTCAAACTTTAAATGCAAAAGAATATTCTGGATGGCTTGTGAAAACATGGGCTGCCAGGGTCTTCCCATGAGTTTCTTGCCAGTGGGTCCAGGTGGGGCTGGGGAAATGTATGTTTCTAACCAATGCTGTGAGTCTGGCCCTGCTATCTATGGGCCATGGTTCTTTTTTTTTTTTTTTTTTTGTGGTTTTTGGGTCACACCCGGCAATGCTCAGGGGTTTTTCCTGGCTCCGTGCTCAGAAATTGCTCCTGGCATGCACGGGGGACCATATGGGACGCCGGGATTTGAACCGATGACCTTCTGCATGAAAGGTAAATGCCTTACCTCCATGCTATCTCTCCGGCCCCGGGCCATGGTTCTTTAAGGCTGTGGTAGTGGTAAGGTTCCTGCTCCCCTTAAACTGAGTGAATGTCGCCTCCTGCTTTAGCGTCCTGTCCCAACGTGATTGTCTGGCTTGCCTCCTCTCTCCCATATGCCCGCATATGTAATGAATTTCTGGCTGTATTGTATGTATAGGAATACACATGAGTTGCTGTGAATTAACTTTCTTTGTACTTTCCTGGGTGGTGTACTTCCTCTGGGACTTGATCAAATTAAGCTGATGTACTAGAAGGAGAACAGTTTGTAGAGTTGAGTCAAACCCCATTGTTTAGTTGGGATGATCCCCATCCCCACCCCTACCCCTAGTGCTGTACCCTTCACCCCAGGGTCATGGAGTAGAGTTTGGTCTTGGGCTGATTATGTGACCACAGACCGGATTTGGGAGTATGTCACCCTCCTACCCCCGATGGGGGAGCAGTAGTGCGAGTCTTAGGTCAAAGAACATGTGAGAGAACAAGGTCCCTGCCTGGTAGACCAGGTCGTTAGATACAGCCATAATAACCCCTACTTACATGTCTTTGTTTTACATCCAGCTGAAAATTTTCTGTCCGTCTGTTTTGTGTGGCTGTGGTGAAGTGCAGGTAGCGGGTAACCTTTCCACATTGTCTTGGCTAAAATCCGGGCTGACTTGGGCCTGACATCCTAATACTCTGCGTTTATTCTCTTTGCTTGCAGTGCTCTGCCTTTCTCCTTTTCCTTTCTGACTTCTCTGATTGAACCCCTCATTGTTGCCTTGTTTTCTCTTCCTCTTCTTATTTCCCTACTTTCTTATTTTATCGCCTTCTGACTTGCCTCCTCATGTTCAGTAAATTCTTGTCTTTCTAAACTTCCCCATTGTAGGCAGTTGGCAGCCCACAGAAATAAAGACAAATCAGTTAGGCTCTTGGATTTTTGTTAGTTTGTCTTTTGTTTTTTGGGCTACATCTAGTGACACTCAGTGGTTACTCCTGACTATGCACTCAGAAATCACTCCTGGCTTAGGAGAACATATGGGACACCTGGGATTGAATCAAAGTCCGTCTTGGATCTGCCTCGTACAAGGCAAATGCCCTACAGCTGTGCTATTGCTCTGGCCCATGGTTCTTGGATTTTTAATTTGTAAGATGTGAGAGGGAGGGCCCAGAGAGATAGCACAGTGGTGTTTGCCTTGCAAGCAGCCGATCCAGGACCAAAGGTGGTTGGTTCGAATCCCAGTGTCCCATATGGTCCCCTGTGCCTGCCAGGAGCTATTTCTGAGCAGACAGCCAGGAGTAACCCCTGAGCACCGCCGGTGTGGCCCAAAAACCAAAACAAAAACAAAAACAAAAAAGATGAGAGAGGAACGGACCGCGGTTCGATCCCCCGGCGTCCCATATGGTCCCCCCAAGCCAGGGGCGATTCTGAGCACATAGCCAGGAGTAACCCCTGAGCATCAAACGGGTGTGGCCCAAAAACCAAAAAAAAAAAAAAAAAAAAAAGAGTAAAAAAAAAAAGAGAGAGGGAAATCTTTGCCTCAGATGTTTGTTTTAAGAGCATTTGAAATTGGCCATTGTCACAGAAGCAGGGCAATTGTAGATCTAACACCAGAAGAAGCTTATAGCTAGAGTTAAAGTCGGCATCTGAAAGGGACTCAACAGGGGCTGGATAGATAGCACATTGGTAGGGCCTTTGCCTTGCACGCAGCTGACCCAGGACAGATGTTGGTTCGAATCCCAGCATCCTATATGGTCCCCTGTGCCTGCCAGGAGCGATTTCTGAGCACAGAGCCTGAGTGCTGCTAGGTGTGACAAAAAGACAAAAAAAAAAAAAAAAAAGAATGAGAGGGACTCAATAGCAGGCCTCAGAACACAGGTCTGTTTCAGGGGCAGAAGGACCAGAACTGCCTTGTCTCCTCTTCCTGCACATGGATTGAAGCTAAGGGCAAGCCAGAAGATCTGCTTTATTTTGGGGTGGGGCGTGGGGGGATTTGGGCCACACCTGGTGATGCTCGGGTTACTCCTGGCTATGCGCTCAGAAGTCGCTTCTGGCTTTGGGGACCTTATGGGATGCTGGGGATCGAACCCAGGTCCGTCCTGGGTCAACCACTGCAAGGCAAACACCCTACTGCTGCGCTATCACTCTCACCGCAGAAGGTCTGCTTTTATCTGTTTCTCTCCACAGCATTCCATCAGACCTATTCTGTTTTTTCTTTGGGGTAAGTTCATTTGAAGAGTTCTATTTAAGGAAGATCAGGGGAGAATTAGGACATAGATATTGTCCAAATAAATCTTTACACTTCAAATGGAAATAGAGGGTGTATGGGAAAATTCTCCCCTTCCCAAGTAAATTTCGGAAACTTTGTAGTTTATAGAGAGATAAAAGCCTATGTAGATAGGGACCTGGGAGCTGGTTCAGAGGGTGAGCACATGCTTTGCATGTAGAATTAGGGCTCATTCCCCAGCACTGGGTGTTCCTCTGCTCACCACAGGTTCCCCAAGCATCGTAAGTGTGAATCCTGAGCACCAAGTTGTGGATAAACTGTGAGTCTCCTGGGTGTGACTCCCAAACACACAAAAATCCATAGAATCACAAGATGAAGGAACTCAGGAGTCGAGAATGTTGTATCTTGTCAGAAAAGTTCTAGGGACTTGAACCTCTTTCCTTGTGAGGGGATGAGATGGAAACCCCACCACCACCACCTCAGTCTCATTCCTTCCATAAAGAACCTCAGACTGGGTTCGGGGACACACACACACAAACACACACACACACACACACACACACACACACACACAAAAGAACCTCAGACTGATGAGCAATCACCCCAACAATGTCATTTCCGTGGCCATACTGAGCCCCACAGGAAATCTCAGAATTTGACGTCAGGACAAAGCCCCACAAGAATGTTGCTACACCAGTGCTGTGGTTTGCTGGTAACTGGAGGGCTTCCTCAGGAGAGGCCTCTGAGGGAGATTGTCAGCAAGACAACAGAGAAGCCAGCAAATGTCTTCCTGGGACTCCTGGTGGATGGTGTCAGCTTCGGATGCTGCCCACGGCTGCCATGGTTCATTCTCCCTGGGTATACAGCAGCCTCCTGTGGCAGAGGATGCTGCAGTTTAAGGATTTCTGGGTGTTGGGTGTATTTTATGAGGGCCCTGTTCTGTTTGTGGGACTAAGACTTGGATTTCTTTATCAGGATGAGTGAAGTTTGAGTTTTAGATCTCTGTATATCCCTTAAACCATCTCCTCCAGAGATGGTCAGTTTCTGCTTTTGCTGCTTCTGCTGGGTGCCCATCATTTGGGAAGCAGAACTAAAAGGAAGGTGTGTACAAGACAGTCACTTCTAGACCGAACCAAGTTCTCTCCTTGGCCATTCCTTCTCATCAAGGAAGTGTGATTAAGGTAATATTGTATACTATGAGGAAAAAATTGGCTAGGGAATAGGGAATATGGAGCCATTTATAATCAAGAAGGCTTCACAGTTCAGGTGATGTGAGGTCTAGAGGAAGTAAAAGCCAGAGTATTTTAGCGGGAGAGTTCCTAGAGTCAGGACCATGCTAGGGCAACACCGTGCTGGACGGAAGGTCTTACTGCCCGAGACTTGTGACTGCAGTGAAGGGGAGGGGAGGGGAGGTCCAAGATCAACTCTGAGCTAGGCTGTGGGACCTTCTGAAAAGGCTATGGGACTTTCTGCTTTTAGTGCCATCAGAAGCCACTGGAAGTTTTTAAGTGTTGACTGGCCGTTGAGTGGATAAAGTGAAAGGGGTATAGAGCCCTTGAAAGGAGGATGTTCAGGTCAGATTCTCACTTTGTTTTGAGATAGTGGCTAACAGGATTCATTGGTTGGTTGTGAGCTCTTATGATAATACCAAAGCTTTTTGTCTTGCAGTTTGTAAGAATGGAATTGACATTTAATGAAAATGAGGAAATCAAATTTCTGGTTTGACTTGTAGTTTTAGGAAGGAGCTTGGTAATTAAGATAATGGATTGGAATTACTGCAGTACATTTAGAAAGCAGGTTCTTGGAATCTAAATCTAATTTTTTAAGTATTCAGTGAAATAAAAATGAAAAAAGAAAACCCTTAAAGATAGTTAAGTTCATTTGCCTTTAAAAAAAAAAACAAACACAATGTGAAGATGTTAAACTATTCAGTAGCTTTTTTGAGGGGTGCAGGGACCACAGCTCAGTCAGTACTTAGGAGTGACTCCTTGGTGGTACTTGGAGCTTTATATGGAACCAGGGTTGGCAGGATGCAATACAAGTACCATAGTCCCTGTATTCTCTCTTCAGCTCCAGGCTGTGCCGTGGTAAAATGAAAAAAAGTATAAAACTGGATGTGGAAGATAGATGTTACTGGATAGAGTTATAAAGCTGAAATCACAGCCTGAATTTGACTTGCCAGTGGCCTGGGCAGTTGAGAGAGAAGCTCTTTTTTTTGGGGGGGGGGTTTGGGCCACACCCGGAGGTGCTCAGGGGTTACTCCTGGCTGTCTGCTCAGAAACAGCTCCTGGCAGGCACGGGGGACCATATGGGACACCGGGATTCGAACCAACCACCTTTGGTCCTGGATCGGCTGCTTGCAAGGCAAACACCACTGTGCTATCTCTCCAGGCCCGAGAGAGAAGCTCTTGCTGATGCTTCAAGTTTATGATTTAGCCACCTAGGGCATGAGCTGGACTTCGCCAAACCCTGCAGGAGTGCTCACTCCACTGCTTCTTCTGCACATTCTCACATGGCTGGGCTTGTGGTGCTGTGATGCAGCTGAGCTCACTATCTTGCTGCTGCTCCCTTTCTCTGTGACACCCAGGCCCTGGACATTCTTAACTGGTGTGTCAGAAGTTATTAGTATTTCCCTCTTTTTTAACTAAACACAAAGTCTAAGGGTTGTTTATCAAAGGAAGTTTAAGTTCCCACTCTGATATCACAGTGATAGTGCAGTATCGGGCTTAGCCATGTCATTAAGCCAGATTCCTTAGCAACAATACACAGTTGTAGCCACAGGGTTGTCATAGCCACTGCGTTTTTATGGAGCCCTTGTTTCTCAAGGAAGTGTATGCACAGGGGACAGGTGGGAAGTGAGTTAAGAGACATTTCAAGAGATGTGATGTTTAAGAAGACAATCAGAAGTTCATATAAGAATTGATAAAGGTCTCTAGCTGCCCTAGGAATGAGGCTCTATCTGTCTCATCAACCACCAGGCAGAGTGATAGAAGTTCAAGGCATAGTCTGTGGAGGGGGATCCCCAGAGTCACTGAGGCTTTGCGATTAGAGAGGACATCTTTGCCAGCTCCCAAGCACTGTGTGTCCACTAGGCCCACCTGTCCTCTGCCCAGGTCATGTTGATGCTTGAGTTATCAGTGCTAGCGCTTGGCTGCTTGGGGGCAGGTCGTCCCTGCCATGTCTGCACTACTGGGCTGAGCTTCGCTGTGGTGAGGCTTCGTCCCATGAAGCCACCACAGCTATGTCCTCAGAGCAGGGGCCAGTGGGGAAGCCACCACACTTTGGGTGACCACAGAGCAAATAATGTTCAGACATAATTTCCTTTGACTAATTCTCTTGTAATCCTTGTCTAGATGTGGCTCTGAAAGCAGTTAAAGTTGGGGTTGTAAATGCAGGACCCAGATGGGATAGGAGGTGAACTGAAAGGTCTGTTCACCCATGTCTCACTGTCCTGGATTCCAGGCAGACTGTCATTTCATGAGAAAAGCAGATTATTCCTGACTCATCTGCCTCTTAGGAGACGTGTGCTAACTCCGAATTCACCCGCCTGTCGTCTTCGCTGGGCACAGCACAGGGTCTGTGCTGCCCATGTGGCAGCAGTGGCGGCTCCCGGGGCCTGGCCCGGACTGTGGAAAACCTTGAGAAAATTTCTGTTAGGGGCCAGAGTTTTGTTCTGGAATTTCCTGATCTTTGTCTGGTATAACTTCGTGAACAGAGGCACCTATTTTTAAAGCCTACTTCCTTCTGAGGTAAGTGCTACTGTCCAGGAGCTGGAGTGATAGCACAGCGGGCAGGACATTTATCTTGCACGCGGCCAACCTGGGTACGATCCCTGGCATCTCATATGGTCCCTGAGCCTGTCAGGATTAACCCTTGGCGACACTTGGTGTGGCCTAAACACACACACTTGCGTGCGTGTACTATTCTCTGCCACAGAGTACTTCTGCTTCCTGTCCCAGTGCCTGTCAGTTGGGAGCAATCTGGCCCCTAATACTGCTTCCAGACGCCTCTCTGGTCAGAGATGAAGATGTTACTATTGGAGGTGAAAGCTGTGTTTACCAGCTGGCCCTAAGTCTTGTTTTTCCCTGTCTTGCAGCAGAAGAAATCCTACCTGGAGCGGAGTGTGAAGGAAGCCGAGGACAACATACGGGAGATGGTGTTGGCCAGAAGGGCGCAGTAGGAAGTCCTAGGGAAGCTTCGCTTTGGATTCCTCTTCCTTGTGAGGGTGGAGGGGCTGGGCTATACCTTCTGCTCTGATATGTTTAATCTGGAATGTCTGTTAACCCCACTTTCCCTGATTATCCAGAGTTCCTTCAGACCCTATCCCTGTATTTTTGTCCTGGCTCTGCTTGACACACTAGCCCCCTGGGGTGAGTCCTGAACTCCCAGGAGAGAGGCAGTTGCTCAAGCCTGTTTGTTACCTGCCATTCTGGCCATCCCATTAAAGGATACATGTCCCGTTTTTTTTGGTCTGTTTTTCTTGAGAGAGATGGAGGCTTGTCCACCTCTGCTTCCCTTTCTTGCTTTGAATGCTCAGCTCCAGGGTTTCATGTCATGTGCATATAAGTTAGAGAGAGAGAGGAGTGTGGAGTTGCATGTAAGTGAACAGCACAATCTAAGAGCTGCCTTCCCCATTTCTTCCTAGACATTCATTCCAAAAGTACATTCAGTCATAAACCAACATCACTGCCACCATCTGGCCTAGTTCAGAGGTGGCTCAGCAATCCTGAAGCTGCCTAGGGATGGGGTGTGAATCTGGTTAGCAGAGACTCACAAGGAATTTTGTTATAGGTAGTGGTTAAAGGATGTAAACTTAGTTACAAAGCATGTAAATTAAAAAAAAATAAAAAACAAAGCTAATATTCAGAATTTATCCCTTCCTAATGTACTGTCATTCTTTTTTGACGCGGGGGCACACCAGAAGCGCACTCCTGGCAGGCTTGGAAGACCACCTGGAATGTTGGGGATCGAACCTGGGTTTGCTGCTTGCAAGACAGACACCCTACCAGCTATTGTTCCAGCCCCTGGGGTATTTTTTCTTTTCTTTTTTTTTTTTTTTTTTTTGAGACTAATGGGTTACTCTTGACTGGATGGTGGAAATTCTACTTCCTGACTCTGTACTAATACACTAATACAGCCCAAAACCAGCCATGTTGCATCACATGTTAGACCAAAGAAATCAGGTGATGCAACAAGCTGGCTTTTGTTTGTGACCTGTAGTTGAAAGCATCATTGCTGTAGCTGCTCAGCGCCACCTCATGGTCAGTGAGGTGAACAGGCACTGGAGCAGCCCTCTTCCAGAGAGAGGCCTTTTCGGCAACTCTGGTGAAAGCAACTACAGCTCCCTGAGGCAGCCAGATCCAAACTTTATGCCTGGGGGGAGTATCTCAGAGGTAGATGAAGCAGGAACCAAATTTAGTCTGGAATAATTCAGGTGGTTAAGATTTAGATAAATTTATTGAAACATTAACAGGAGTTAGCAGAGAAATCATCTAGTGGGATATTAGATTATGCTACTTCCATATAATTTTAAAATTATAAATATATATTTTTCATAAGCTTTGACAACCCTCCCCCCCAAAAAAGGAAAGTCATTTAGCACATTTGTGAAAGGCCAATAAGAAATAGATTTTGAACCTTTGAATCAAGTCACTGAATTAAACAGCCACAACCCCTGCTAATCTAGAATCCACTTCGTTGAAGGTAGAAATATCTGTAGAGCTAGTCATTTCAGCATTGGAGGAGGTGGGGAGCAGGCACACTGTCAGACTTGGTGGCAGAGCTGGCAGGACAATGGCCTGGCTGGTCAGGTGAGCATATCCCAGAGACAGCAGCAACAGAGAGCAGTCCAGCAGGCTGTGAGGCAGGTGGAAGAGTCCACATCATTCCTTCTTTGGTCTTCTACCACGTACACTGGAGGAGTAAGGACAGAGCATGAGAGTAAATAGGCCCCACAGAGCCAACCAAGGCCTCCCTTGGTGACTGACTACTTGATTTCAGAACAGGCCACACTGTGTCCTGGAAGAGAAGAGGGATCTTTCTACAGCTGAGCCACTGTTCAAGAGCCAGAGCAATGCAGGGTCGAACGAGAGGGAGGGCTGGAGCCAGCATTCTTGTTTTTCAACAGAATGACACTGGGCCTGTCAGGGCTAAACAAAGCCTTGGGTCAGGAAGGCCCCAAGCACTTTTTATAAGCTCATCTGTAGTGATAGCATCTCTTTCCATAAAGGCACAATATGTCTGATCCTCGAGCTCAGTCTGAGATCTGTGGTTACTTTTGAGAAAAAAAAATTTGAAACAATATTTTCAGTGCTCAGGGGTTTCTCCTGGCAGACTCGGGGGACCTGTGGGATGCTAGGAATTGAGCCTGGGTCTGTCCCAAGTTGGCTGCATGCAAAAAAATGCCCTACTGTTACGCTATTGCTCTGGCCCCACTTTTGAGAAAAATCTTAAGCCCACCACTTAACTTGGTTACAAATGGCAAAGATTTTAAAGCTATGGGTCTCATGAATTTCAAGTCTTATAAATTTAACCAGTCCTTGGCAACCTTTTTCGTTCTATTTTTGTGTATCTTTTTATATCTCCTCACTTGGCAATTCTTTTCTCTGGAGGCTGAGTTAGTAATAAGCTTTTTCCAGATCTCACATCCTGTCAGGAACCTTCCCTGAGACCCCAGAAACTCCCCTCTTCTCTTATGGCATAGGTTTCATTTCAGCCCACCCTAGACTGTAGCCAAGTTGTTTTGGAAGCTAAGACCTACCACAAGGGAAGCCTCTGAGGTACAAAGCCTGACCCGCCCCAATAATGTTCCCTTTTCTCTGGTTGGGAACTGAAGGTTTGGTCACACACATGAGCGGCATAGAAGGGAGGGAGCAGGAATGAACAGGATTCGGGACAGTTTTCTCATCATTGAGCATGACCAGGGCACTCAGGCAAAGATGTCACCAACCCCAGGCTCCCATTTTTGAGCAGCAGTGGGAGAAAACTGAGAATCTAGCTATATTTTGCTTCCTATACTCTCCTGCTAGCTTCTCAACTAGCCTGCTTGGTGCAGGGTGCTGCTTAGCTCCATTTATTGAGGTTTCCACACATAAGCCAGAACTCCTGCTGAGGGCCTTCCATATGCACGTACCACTCTTCCCACACAGACTGAGGTACAGTAGCAGACATCATCTATGCCCACTGCTTCTCCGTCTCTGAGAAACACTGTGCTTGGGAGGTTTAGTCAAAAATAAAAAACATCTGAATCCAGGAAGGTCTGGGAACATGACACAAGAGAAAAGCAAATGCTGTGTGTGCGTGCAAGGCCCTGGGTTTCATCCTAACCCCAATAAAAGTCCTATTCGTCTTCCTCGGTCACTTTTCTTTCTGTTTAATCAAGTGCATCTTCCCCAAGATACATTTCACCTGCCAGAATCCAACCTTCGGGCAGGAGAGACCTCAAGCTAATTACCTGATGGTGCTTCCAGGTGTGAGGTCAGTCCGGCTGTTTTAGCCATCAAAGGGGCAAGAAGTGCCACATACCTTAGAACCTGAGGCATTTGGTTCTAGAGCACCAGGTCTCCCAAGTTCCTGAGACTGGAACCTCTGTCCCAGATTGGGAGGGCTCTGTGGTGGGATGGTACCTGTGTTTTCCTGACTTTTCACCAACCAGAGCAGGGTGACTGTCCAGGGGAAAGTTCTGAGGAAAGTTTCCTGGGGGACCGAGATGGCTTATTTTACAGTAAATCTACCTGGATACCAACACACCTGAAGGTCTGGTTACACCTCCAAAGGGTGCCAGCGGCAAGGTCAAGTGGCCACAAGGATCCCACCCTTTTTGGGCCTCTCTGCTTCTTGCCTTGTGCTCTGCCACTGTCCTGGTCCCTGTCACTGATGGTTCAGGTTCTGAAAGTGGACCTGAAGCTTTGCTGACAGTTGGGGTGGGGGGTGGGATCGCAGCAGCAGGAGAATCACTGTTATGGTGGATGCTCTCCAGTAGGGGAAACTGAGCGAACAACACATGGTCCGTAAGTCCGAATTTATTTCAGAATAAAAGGATTGGAAACAAGGGAGAGGGCAGAAGAGCAGGGTGGAGGTGGGAGCAGGGATTGTCCTGGACAGCCCAGCAGTCAGCCCTATGGGAAGGTTCTGGGGCTGCTCAGACTTAGTGAGCCCTGCCCACCTCCCCTGGCCTGTGAATAGTATGCCTGGGTTTCTGGTCATACCCCTGTGCTTCCCTCCTCCCCCCCACCTCAGTAGCCAAGCCCAGGGCAAGCAGGGTCTTTTCTCACTTGCTCCTAGGTTGTCCTTTGGCACTGCACAGGCCTGCAGGGGACAGTTCTCTGAATGTAGAGGGGTACTGCCTGGGTGCATTGTGTGTGTGTGTGGGGGGGTCTTCTCCAGGTGTACACAGCGCAGTCTCTGATTCCAAGATCTAGGAAAACTTTTATACAAACCTGGGAGCCATTCACAGGGACTACTCAAAACCCAGTTCCAGGCAAGTGGGGCTCTGGACTTCCTGGTCCCAGGGTAGACACAGCAACAAACACTAGCAGAGGTCTCCCCTGAAGGCTCTAGTTCTTCACTCAGATCACTCCCCACCCATGGAATCTGAAACTTAGCTCAGATCAGACATTATCAATGAGAATGTCCGGAGCATCTTAATGGCCCTTCCCTCCTCTCTATACAGTGAGGGAGGCACTGCCATCAAGAGTGGACTCTTAAGAGTTCTGGGGCTGGCCTGTCGCTGCTAAGACCACCCAAGCCGCACACCCTTCCCAAAAGCACCCTGGAGAAGGCTCTGCTCACCTGCCTGCAGCCTACCTTGAGTACCCAACCAGGTTACCGAGAAGCTGGAGCAGTAGAAAGGGATGTATATACTGTAGCCCTAAATGGACTCACCCTCACCCCTTCTCAGCACATGTGGTCGAGAGTTTCTCTTGGTTGAAGTCTATCTGATTGGGGGGTGGGGGAGGTCTGTGGCAGTAAGAATATGTTAGATGCTGTGCCACCACCTCAACTATTTTCAAGCCATGAGTCCCAGATAAGCAGGGGTGGGAGAGGATGAAAGGAGGAGTGAGAGACAGCAGAGCTTTCCCCATGGTAGAGGGGTCAGGCAAGTCCCCTGGGACACAGTGAGGGTGGGAGGCTGGCATCGCTGGCTGTAGCCCCTCCGCCACACTCCTTGGTATAGGAGCTGGCCAGCTTGTTCACTCATTGCCATCCTCTGATGGTGCCATTCACTGTCTCAAGACAGTGGGCAGGTGACCCCCATATGGAAAGGAAGTGTGAGTACACTGAGCTAGCAGCTAGTGGGGCCTTCCTGTTCTGAGGTCTCTGGCTTTTATGGGAGGAGGTAGCTGCTGGAGGAAAGAGCAGTTCGGCCAGCATGTGACTTCCTTTGAGGCTGAGGGTCCTCTTGGTTCTTAGACTTTAGAAATCATAGTCTGTCATTCTCAGAGCCACCAGAGGAGCCCTGCATACCCATCCTCATCTCTTGCAAAATGAAGGAGAAAATAATGCTTAAGAACCTATGTTTTGGGCTGGGTGGTGGTGCTAGAGGTAAGGTGCTTGCCTTGCCTGTGCTAGCCTTGTATGGACCGTGGTTCGATCCCCAGGTGTCCCATATGGTCCCCCAAGCCTGGAGCGACTTCTGAGCACATAGCCAGGAGTAACCCCTGAGCATCACCAGGTGTGGCCCCCCCCCAAAAAAAAAGAACCTACCGTATATGCCGGCGTATAAGACGACCCCCTAATTTTGCAGTTAAAATATAGGTTTAGGCCTATATTCGCTGTATCAGACAGAATGTTCCTGTGCTGCATGTGCTGCATGTATTCCTGTACTCATGTACCACAGTGAGCCAATCACAACAAGCAAAGTTTCAAAGATTATACTGTAATAGACTTCCTCTCTGACTCTGGCCAATCTGAGCAGGCTTTTGACAGTGTAGATTCGGGTCCAGAACATTGTCTAATTTGCATGCTTCAAAAGCCTGCTTGGATTGGCTGAGTTAGAGAGGTGGTCTGACCAGCCTGGCAGTGATTGGTGCAGGATCGAGTTGGAAAATTTGTTTTGTGGCAATATTCAGACAATTTTCGTTTAGCTGCATATTGAAACATTTTTCGGGATATACTCTGTGTATAAGACTTTTGTTTCAAAAGTCGTCTTATACGCTGGAAAATACGGTATGTTTCAGGGCCAGAGAGATAGCATGGAGGTAAGGCAGTTAGTTGCCTTTCATGCAGAAGGTCGAATCCTGGGTGTGACCCAAAAACCAAAAACGGATGTTTCAGGGCCGGAGAGATAGCATGGAGGTAGAGAGATTGCCTTGCATGCAGAAGGTCGGTGGTTCAAATCCCGGCATCCCATATGGTCCCCTGAGCCTGCCAGGAGTGATTTCTGAGTGTAGAGCCAGGAGTAATTCCTGAGCGCTGCCAGATGAGACAGCCTACCCCCCCCCCCCCAAAAAAAAAAGAACCTATGTTTCATCACAAATATTTGGCCCACAACTGAATCTTGGAAAAAGTCCAACAGGCCTACTGTCTGTCCAGTGACAGGGTGAAAAGCCTATAAAGGCAACTCCATTCAGTCCATATCTCAGGGCAGGAAGCCACTTGTTCACTGACACAGAATATTCTGGTGAAAGGCCAGCCCAGGGAGGATCTTGTGCAGGGGTATACTTTTTTCACAGGGACACGAGGCTTGAGCAGACAGTGACTGGTTCAAGGGCTGGAGACCCAGAGGGCTCGGCACTTTGTAATCAAGACCTACAAGATCTCACGGGTTGTTCTACAAGCAGGAGAGTGGAAATCACCCCTTAGAGCCGAGAAAATGTGTCCCCGACCCCCACAATGTGACCAACAGAAGAGGCCAAACCAGGATCTGTGTGCTCAATCCTAGGCTGGCAGTGAGCAGTGCCCACATACCAGGTCTGAGCATCCTCACCTCTCCAGAACAAATTTCCAGAACAAATGGCTGGAGGTTGCTGCTGGGGTCCCTGGAGAAAGTGCCAAGGACAAAGGTAAAATCACTGCAGTCAATAAAAGTTTTCCCAACAGTGAAGTTCCATCCAGCGTCCTTCAGTGTGAGCTCATTTGAAATACTCCTACAAGCTGAGAGATGGGCCTCCATTTCCCTGCATGGGACCCCGATACTGAAAGGCTGGAGTCTATATAGCCTCGTATTTGCTGGCCTCAGAACTTGGTCTCAGTTTAGGAAGGGACTTGCACCCACAGAAGTGCCTCAAGCTGACAGGACTTGACAGCTGTTGTGGTGGTGGTGGTGGTGGGGTATCTATATCTAAACGAGTTTATAACGGACTTAAGGCATGTGGCTGATCTTAGTTTAAATTTCCAGCATCACAAATTGTTCCCAAGCACAGCCAGGGGTTACTATTGAGCATAGATCCAGAAGAGCCCCTGAGCATCACCGTGTACAACCACCCTCCACTCCAAAACTGCTTTTTGTAAATCAAGGAGATAATTAAGAATGTCTCATGGTAAGAGAAGAAAACAAGGGCCTGGAGAGATAGCACAGCGGTGTTTGCCTTGCAAGCAGCCGATCCAGGACCAAAGGTGGTTGGTTCGAATCCCGGTGTCCCATATGGTCCCCCGTGCCTGCCAGGAGCTATTTCTGAGCAGACAGCCAGGAGTAATCCCTGAGTACCGCCGGGTGTGGCTCAAAAACCAAAAACAAAACAAAAAAAAAAAAAACAAAAGAGAAGAAAACAAGACACCAACATGGAACCCCAAACGTTTTACTAGGGGGATGGGCGCATCTCTGTTGAGCAAGCAACTTCTTACTCTGAGAGGAAGAGAAACCTGAGAGCAGCCCATTTTCTCCGCTGGCCAAGAGACTGGAGGGGACAGAAGAGCCTTCAGGTCAGGGTGGAACATGAGCACTGCAGACAGCAGGCGCCGCACAGGGTGGGAGTGTGTGGGAAGATGGGCAGCCTGACAAGACAGGGAAGCCCGCAGTCACAGGGACATTACTACAGCTGAGGGAAGAAGCAAGTCGGTGCTTCATGAATCTATTTCTTTTTTTTTTTTTTTTTGGTTTTTGGGTCACACCCGGCCATGCTCAGGGGTTACTCCTGGCTCTATGCTCAGAAATCACTCCTGGCAAGCTCGGGGGGCCATATGGGATGCCAGGATTTGAACCACCGACCTTCTGCATGCAAGGCAAACGCTTTTACCTCCATGCTATCTCTTCGGCCCCCATGAATCTATTTCTAATGTAGCTTTTGTAGAATATGAATGAAGCTACTATGCCAAATGGAAGACATAAAGGAAAATATAAAGAAAAAAATGTAACTGTGTCAAATAGGACAGATATATGGCCCTGTGGCAGAGGCAGAAAGAAGTAGGTGAATGGTTCTTGTTTTAGAACTAGCTCTAAAGGGCAGCTGAGAGACCAGAGTGATAGCACAGCGATAGGGCGTTTGCCTTGCATGCAGATGACCCAGAATAGACCTGGGTTTGATCCTTGGCATTTCATATAGTCCCTGGAGAAATTTCTGAGCACAGAGCCAGGAGTAGCTCCTGAGTGCCACTGGGTATGGCCCAAAGCCTAAAACAAACAAAAAATGAAGGGCAGCTGAGCACCAGGGGAATAACTGACTAGCCAGACCAAGATTTGACTCATAGGACCCTGATGTGCCACTTTTTACATAGGAATTCCTATTCAGACCCCTTGTTTACTGCCAAACCTAAAGGACACAGATTTGATCACAAGCTAGGGCTCTGATTCTGAAATAATTCCAACACAGCAAAAGAAGGAGCAGAGTGCTTGTATCACTAAAGTTAACAGCCATTTAGATCCATCAGGTCAGGAATACAACTCAGTGGCACAGCATGTGTCTTGTATGTATCCCCAATTTCTATCCCCAGTACCAAAGAATGAATTACCCACCAGAAGTCCCATGATGATCTCCAGACATAATGCAATTCCAATAAAAATTTAAAAGCAAGGATGGAAGTGTTTCAAATCCCAGTATCTCATATGGTCCTCTGTGCCTGCCAGGAGTGCAGAGCCAGGAGTAACCCGTGAGCGCCACCAGGTGTGACCCAAAAGCCAAAAACCAAAAACTTTTTTTTTTTTTTTTTGGTTTTTGGGCCACACCCGGCGTTGCTCAGGAGTTACTCCTGGCTGTCTGCTCAGAAATAGCTCCTGGCAGGCACGGGGGACCATATGGGACACCAAGATTCGAACCAACCACCTTTGGTCCTGGATTGGCTGCTTGCAAGGCAAACGCCACTGTGCTATCTCTCCGGGCCCCCCCAAAAAATATTTTTAATCAAATTAAAATTGTCCAATTTTTCTGGACAAAATGTATGGAAATGCAAGAACCAGTAAAACAACATAAGAATCTAGACTACCAGGGCAGTGCCCAGAGGGGCCCAATGGGTGGCACGGACTGAAATTGCATCTGGGTACATGTGCCTTAACCACTGTGCTGTCTTCCCAGCCCAAAACTAGGCACATTTTAAGAAGACAGGAGAATATAATCTTCATAACCTAAGGGTTAAGCAGAGTTTTCGGAACTGACATCAAAAGTATAGGGGCTAGGGGCCGGAGCAATGGTGCAAGCAGTAGGGCGTCTGCCTTGCATGTGCTATCCTAGGACAGACCGCAGTTCAATCCCCCAGCATCCCATATGGTCCCTCAAGCCAGGAATGATTTCTGAGCATATAGCCAGGACTAGTAACCCCTGAGTGTCACCGGTTGTAGCCCAAAACAAAAACAAAAACAAAACTAAAAGTATAGGGGCTAGAGAGATATAGCACAGAGGTAGGGCATTTGCCTTGCACATGGCCAACCCAGGACAGACCTGGGTTCTATCCCCATGTCCCATGTGGTCCCCTGAGCCTGCCAGGAGCAATTTCTGAGTACAGAGCCAGGAGTAACCCCTGAGCTCTGCTGGATGTGGCCCCCCCCCCACAAAAAGTATAACTAGGGCAAATAAACCCAATAAATCAGATTTGGAAATATAAAACTCGTGCTCTGTAAAAAGGTAGCTGCTGTTCAGGAGATCTGCAGCAGCGACGATCACTTAAGTGATGGGACCACCAACAGTTACCTAGGGAACACAGAGTCTGCTTAATGAGCAGGCTTGAAGCTGACTTAGTCTGAATCTACTGGTGTCTGGCCCCTCTAAGGTTCATGTTTTGTGGCACCCAGTTCACCAACTCAGCATGTGCTCAGCTTCAGACCCTCTCAACTTGTCTCTTCCAAGCTTACAGACACCTTTCTCTGAAGCTCTGTCTGTGGGTCAGCCTTATTCTCTCTTGGTCACTTCCTAGCCTCAGAACAGGAAAGATATTTACCATTCTGTATTGAACATAAACCTAATAGAGCTAAATCCAGCAGACCCCATTATTTCTTCTCTGACCAGACTCTGACAGCATTTGATGCTAGGGATCACTCCCTTCTTCTCAGTCCTTTTATTTTCCCTCCACTTTTGTTTTGTTTTGGAGCCACAACAGGCGATGTTCAGGCTTTACTCCTGGTTCAGCACTTAGGAATTTCTACTGGTGGTGCTGGGAAGACCATATGGGATGCCGGGGATTGGACCAGGGCTGACTGTGTACAAGGTAAATATCCTTCTACCCTAGAGCCTACTATAAATCTGGCTCTTGCCTCCATATTTCTATCCAATTTTCTCTTCATGCCCACAGGTTCAGTTGCCATCCAAATGCACATGTTTTCCAAATTTATATCTCCAGCTTAGTTTCTCTGGTCATCACAACTGCTTACCTGACATCTTCACATGAAGCTCTTCTCTGATGCTCCCAACATGTTCAGGGTTAACATGATTTCCTGCTAACCACCAGATATGGGTCCTTTGTTTCCAACTTTTATAACCATCATCACTTGACACCTAGTTTCAATCAAAGCCCAAGAGCGATGGTCCTTGACTCTCCCTTCTTCAATTCCCACAGCCAATTCATCATCAAGTACAACTGGTTTTATTTTCAAACATCTTAGGTGTATTTGTGTCTCTCTGTTGTCACCATGTGTACATATGCTCTCCTCCAAACCATTCTCAGTGTGGAAAGGGGTCTTTCGAAGATGCTAATTTAACCAGACCTTCGCCTAGATCTTTCAATAGCTTCCCACTGCTCACAGGACAAAGATCAAAATCCTAACTGGGACTGTATGCTCCTTCCTGCATCTCCTCTAAACTCCATCTCTGAAAGGCTTATTAGGTGACTGGCAATTTTCAGGTCATCAGAGCTGCTGTCTTCATTCTCTAAGCCTGGTGTTGGTTTGTGTTGTTTCCCCATTGTCATGCTTGTTGTGTGGTTTTTCTAGGAGTTATGGTGGAGTACATTGGCTAGAAGATGCACGTGACCACAGAGTGAAGCGGATGCTCCTTTGGCTCCACCCTGCTTAGGCCTTCCCAGCTCACCTCCATCACCAGCTTCAGCCGGGGTGTCTAGGCTGGGGTTGGTTTCAAAAGCCACAGTAATTCAGGCTGCTGGCCCTGGTAATGGTGGCGGCAGTGACACTTCCTCCCTGCATCTCATCTGTTCCCAGCATCCCATTGCTCTCTACTACACCAGCTTCTTCTATTTTATTTTTAATTAATATTTACTGATCCTGTAGTTTGCTAAATGATTCAAGTTCTTTCTGTTACTGGGTCTTTGTACTTACTCTTCCCACAGTCATTTTGCCTATTAAGATTTAAATAACCGGGCCCGGAGACATAGCACAGCGGCCGGCGTTTGCCTTGCAAGCAGCTGATCCAGAACCAAAGGTGGTTGGTTCGAATCCTGGTGTCCCATATGGTCCCCTGTGCCTGCCAGGAGCTATTTCTGAGCAGACAGCCAGGAGTAACCCCTGAGCACCGCCGGGTGTGGCCCAAAAACCAAAAAAAAAAAAAAAAGATTTAAATAACCTTTTAAATCTCCTTACTGTAGCAAAATCATCTCCCATTCATGTTTTCAGAGTACCCCTCTCTTCATAGGAGAGTGTAATGCCAATAACTACCTGAAATGAATGTCTGATTTCATCCTTAGTGTTTAAACTTCAAGATGCAGAGATGGGATCTATTCTGTGTTGACCCTCACCTAATGCATCAGAGCCTTACTGTTTACTAACTAAATTTTGATCCTTTTTTAAGGGCTGGGGGTAAATGTTAATTTGTACATGGCTGACATGGATTTTATCCCAGGGATTCCAAATGGTCACCTGAGCACTGCCAGGAGAGGTTCCTGAGTGCAGAGCCAGGAGTAACCCCTGAACATTGCTGGGTGTGGCCCAAAACAAAAGGATCAATTTTGATCCTTATGTAAAACATTTACAGGGCTGGAGAGATAGCATAGAGGTAGGGCATTTGCCTTGCATGCAGAAGGATGATGGTTCGAATCTCGGCATCTCACATGGTCCCCCGAGCCTGCCAGGAGCGATTTCTGAGCGTAGAGTCAGGAGTAATCCCTTAGTGCTGCTGGGTGTGACCCCCACCAAAGAAAACATTTACAGACCTCTGGTTTCCAGACAGAACTGCTGCTTTTACAGTTCAAAGAGTTCCCAAGGTACTTTGAACCTCTGATCAAAGGTTAACATTTTCTAATATGTTATTTCTCTAGAGTGACAAAATTATTTCCACCAATTTTTTTAAATTTTCCAATAATATTAAAACTGTAACATACCTAATTTTTGTTTTGGATTTGGACACACCTAGCAATGCTCAGAATCACTTCCTGGTTATGTGCTCAGTTTGAGGATTGAATTGGTTGACCATGTTCAAAGCAAATGCCATAACCCCTGTACTCTCTATGCCTCCCTAATACATCTTTTTTTCATTGTTTTGGGGTCACATCTGGCAGCACCCAGGGGTTACTCCTGGCTCTGAACTCAGAAATTAATCCTGGCAGACTTGGGGATCATAAGGATGCCAAGATTCAAACCCAGGCTGGCGATGTTTACAAAGCAAATGCCCACTCACTATGCTTTTGCTCCAGTCCCAACATCTAACTTTTAAAGCCAATGCAAAAGCTATGTGAAGAAAATTAAAATTTTGTAACTTTATTAAAAGACATAAGATATGACTAAAATAAGGGCTGGGGTGATAGACACAAAGAGCTGGAGTATATGCTCTGCATGCAGAAACCCCAAGATTGATCTCTGGACACCTCATGGCCCCAATGCACTGCTGGGAATGATCCTGCTTCCCCCCTCAAATTCCCTCCCCTCAAAAGTAGACTAAAATAAATGGAGCAATACTATGTTCATGACAACAACAACAACAACAACAAAAAGATGTTGGACCCGGAGAGATAGCACAGTGGCGTTTGCCTTGCAAGCAGCCGATCCAGGACCAAAGGTGGTTGGTTCGAATCCCGGTGTCCCATATGGTCCCCCGTGCCTGTCTGAGCAGACAGCCAGGAGTAACCCTGAGCATCGCCGGGTGTGGCCTCCCCCCAAAAAAAGATGTTACTGTAGATGTCTGATCTTGGGCTGAGGATTTAGCTCAGAGGTATAGTATTTGCCTTGCATATGTGGGTCCTGGGTTTGATGATCCAGTACCAAAATGAATAGTTGAAACTTCCCCAAATTCTATTTAAATTATATGCTGCTTCAATTAAAGCCAAATGTATATATATTTTTCTCATTGAAACACATAATGAGAAAAGAAACTAGCATACATCCTAAGATCCAGATGAAAGAGAAACAGGGCAAAGACATCTAAGAAGACTCAGAAGGAGAGAAGGTGGGAAGAAGGGAAGAAAAGAAGGTGTGTGTGTGTGTGTGTGTGTGTGTGTGTGTGTGTGTGTGTGTGTTGTATACACATCATATGTAGGAAGGATGCACATAAAACTAGACTCATGATTCCAGATCAATCATTTATAGAGACCTGGCATATGACAAATGTCATTTCATCAATGGGGAAAGGATGACCTAAATAATTAGTGTCAGAATGGAAATAGGAACCAGAGAGAAAGAACAGCAGCTAGGGGGCTTGCTTTGTATTTCACAAAGCTGACTTGGGTTCAATCCCCAGCACCATCATATGGTCCCCTGAACCTGCCAGAAGTGACTAAAAACCTAAACCTAAACCAAAAACAAACATAAAACAGACATGATCCCTCAGTGCAGAGTCAAGAGTAACTAACTGAGCACTGCTAGGAGTGAGTGATCAACCTGTCCCCTTGGACCCTAAAAGGGAGAGAAGTGATCCTTCAGTAAGCCCTGAGCACTGTCAGGTATGCTCAAAAAAAGAAAAAAGAAGGAAGAGAAGAAAGAAAGAAAGAAAGAAAGAAAGAAAGAAAGAAAGAAAGAAAGAAAGAAAGATAGAAAGAAAGAAAGAAAGAAAGAGAGAAAGAAAGAAAGAAGAAAGAAAGAAGAAAGAAAGAAAGAAAGAGAGAGAAAGAGAGAGAAAGAAAGAAGAAAGAAAGAAAGAAAGAAAGAAAGAAAGAAAGAAAGAAGAAGAAAGAAAGAAAGAAAGAAAGAAAGAAAGAAAGAAAGAAAGAAAGAAAGAAAGAAAGAAAGAAAGAAAGAAAGAAAGAAAGAAAGAAAGAAAGAAAGAAAGAAGAAAAGAGAGAAAGAAGAGAGAAAAGAGAAAGAAGAGAGAAGGAAGGAAGGAAGGAAGGAAGGAAGGAAGGAAGGAAGGAAGGAAGGAAGGAAGGAAGGAAGGAAGGAAGGAAGGAAGGCATAATAATGAGCTAGATGTTTGGCTCAGTGATAGAGCACATGCTTTGCCTGTAAAAGGCCCAACAAAATAACGACAATAAAAGAAATAAAACCTTAGCATCTACCATGATCAAAAGAAAAAAGATCCAGTGAAGACTGAAAAATTTTTAAGAAAATATACTTTTCTTTCTGACCTTGCCATAAAACAATGCTTTTGGTCCTAAAAAGATAGAAGGGGGTTAGGTCTACTAAATGCAGCTAACCCCAGTTTGGCCCTTGGCATCCCATATAGTCTCCTGAGCATCACCAGTAGTATTAGCACAGAGCCTGGAGAAAAGGGTGTTCTACCTCCAAAAATACCACAAAAAATACCTTTGGGGGGTGTATAAGGGCCACAACTGGCAGTGCTGGGGAAACCATGTGGTGTTGGGAATTGAAACCAGGCCTCCAGCATGTAAAGCCATTGTTTAGCCCATTGAGTTATCTCTTTGGTCCAGAAAATGCTATTTTATTTTGTGGGAGACTTTCTAAACAGTGTTCGGTCGGCCCAGAGCCCCCTCCAGTGATATTCGGTCAACCAGGATGGCAGTACAATATCACAAAGTATTCAGAGCTGCTTTGGGCTCTGTAAGGCTGAGGTTACTTGGACCACCCTGGCTGAGCGCACGCCTTACATACAGGAGCTTTAGATTCAATCCCCAGTACTACATGGTCCCTAGAGCACCATGGGGTGTGGCTTCAAAACATTTCATCTAGAAACTATACTTAAAAACATTAAAAAATATAGATTGGGGGACATTCTAGTGGAGGTGTTGGAACATTGTATGCATGAAACCCTATCATTAGTGGTTTTGTAAATCATGGTACTTAAAATAAATAGGATATATTTGCAAGCTTGAAAAGCGATAAATATTAGAGTGCGGAATCTTTAGAGACTACAAATCAGTTAAACAAACAGGGAAATATGGGCTAAGGAGATGTATTAGCTGTATATGTATTAGAAGATGTGGAAAAGCACCTCAGAAACTTTTATCTTTTTGTGCTAAGGTTACTCGTAGTCAGGGAATAACGATGAAAATATCAACATAGATTTCCCACCTCTCATAAGTGCTAACGTGTTTCAAAGGAAAAAAAAGTAGCTACTGCACAGCACTGCTAGTTTATTCCAGAATTAGGGTGGGGCCTGGAGGCAGCACTTGGTCCTGCTCAGTCCAGATTTTCCAGGAGGCAGCAGCAGCAGAGTGCGGCCCAGCATGCGGCCAGCAGAGCCTGACACCCCGACTCGTCGGTCTTCTTCCTCTCCTCCATCACGTATACTGGGGCAGGAAGGGCAGGCGAAGAGAGACATGGGGTCAGAGGACAGGAGCAGTAGGTTCCACACCAATGACAGTGGTCAGTGTCCATCCAGTCCACAGTAAGCAGTTGGGAACTCACTACATGTTTCCTTTCCGGAGCCAATGAAGGTGACAACTACCAGTTGTCAGACCTGTTTCTGGCCCCAAGTTGACTCAACCCCCAACCCGGCACTTTCTTAGATGCCCAGAGTGGTGGGGTGTGCAGTGAGTCCCAATCTGTGGCACTGGCGGGAGCTTTATGCATCATTTGATCCTTACAACCCTGTATGGCCTGGCCTGTGCCCCACTGTGAACTGGAGTGAACTGGCAGGGGGCTTTGAAAATTTAATTGGAGGCACACACACAGCAGCTCTGAATCAAGGCTATATCTAGGCCTCTATCTGGTCTCAGCACCCTTTCTCCAGGGCTTCTGTGGGGAGCTGGCATTTCTGACCTTGTGTACCCCATCTTGAACTGCCTTTGTCAAGTCTCAGGTACCAAGACACTCCACCCACTCAACCCTGCTGAGCCCATACTCCCAGTTCTGTTCTGCTCTAGCATGCCCCTGCTGCACAGTTTTGCTTTGGGGCACATTGCCTCTGGTGGGCTGAATTTAGGTCTATACTAAGCCCCGAGCTTGGCATGAGAAAGAGAAAGCCCCAGAGAGCAAACACAGCCTGTGCAGAGACCCCACAGTAGCCACAGTCCATCATCATGCTGGTCAGGCTCCCTTTCTGCATCCTCACAAGGCAAACTATCTCCTCTCTCCTGTCTGCAGAGCCCCTCAGACTGCTCAGCCACCTGCCCGCCCTACCTGGAGCGTCCTGCCTCCTCCTGTGGGCAGTGTGACACAGTCATATGGCCTCAGAAGTAACCTCTCCACTATTTTTCCTCTCCTAATTGGAAGGCAATATTGGGACTCCCTCAATATCAGACTGGTTAACAAGGACACCAAGTGATGCTTCCTCAACCCAGGCCCTTCCTGCTGCTCCTGACTCCATATGAGAACAGGCAGCACAGGAAGGGCCATCAGTGAGCACTTGGTGGCTCCTTCCCCGAATAACTGGCCATCAGGTCCTGCTTGCTGACATATCTGCTTACTCCCCCTCAGGGAACCACTCATAGCAGCCTGGTGCTACCCTGCCACCCAGCCAGGCCTCCACAGAGCCCCTAGGAAAGGTGATGATGGGTGCTGTTTACATGTGCTGAGGCTAATGTGTTCCTGAGGAGTAAAAAGCATGGTCCCCTGAGCATGACTGGGAGCATGCCTTGAGTACAGAGCTAGAAAAAGACCCTGAGCAACACTAGATTTGGCCCCCAAGCCCCAAAATGAAAACTGTGTAGTAGGCCTCGATGCCCTCTCCTGGTTCCCACTCCTCTGTGTTCTTCCTCAGCTGAGGTACCAGACTTGTCCCCTTTACCCTCTAATCTTTCTATGAGTCTGGCAGTGAGTGGGCAGAGAGGCCCTGAGGAGAGGAGCAAGCACATTCGTCAGGGAGGTCACTTGCTTCTTCCCCTTCCAGCTCTGCAAAGCAGAAGGAATCATCAGGAGCTACCAGGAGCCACAGGCC
Source organism: Suncus etruscus (assembly GCF_024139225.1). Lineage (NCBI taxonomy): Eukaryota > Metazoa > Chordata > Mammalia > Eulipotyphla > Soricidae > Suncus > Suncus etruscus. The sequence goes on from NC_064861.1 coordinate 25,121,119, forward strand.
TCCCCAACCCAACCCACCTCTCTGAACAGCTGCTTGGCTTTTCCCTGCCAGGACCAGCCTGAGAGCAGGCAGAGGTTGCTACAGAGCAGAGAGGAGCTGGGTAGGCAGAGAACTGAGATTCCAATGCATGCCAACACTAATCTCCCTCTTCTGTGTCACCTGATGGACTAACAGGATTGTCTCCAGAGGGCTGGCTAGCTTCAGGGAATGGCTTCTCTAGCCCCGGCTGCAGTAGCAGGACTTCTCAGGTGCCCACATAGGGCCTAGACCCCAGAGGCAACCAAAGATACCCTAGGCACAAGGGGTGCTCTCGGTGCCCCTGGCTAATCTACAAAGGTTAATGTTAGTTCAGATGCTGATTTGGAGAATTTCTGCAAAGAAACAAACTCAGGACAACTATATGCCCATCATGCCAAGAATTTCAGAGCTTTCTCTAACTTCCTACCTTGCCTGGCAAAATAGAGGAACTTGGGCTTAAGGAAGTCTCATCTAAAGAGGGTAACACCTCACAGGACAGCACCCCCAAACAAAGAGGGAGCTCCAAGGCCAGTTCTAAGCAGGTGCAGGAAACACCAGTCATTGAGCAATTCCAAATCACCAGGGGGTTGACACCTGGCTCAGCCTCACCTCACTGGCTCCCAATGTGACAGCCCCAATGCTGGAGGGAAGCCAGCCCAGGAACAATAGACTGAGGGCCTGATGTGGCCTGCACAGACTGGGAAAGAGGAGCCTCAGGCTTCTCAGAGTGAGACAGACACGTCCCTGTCAGCTACAGACAAAGCTCTCAGGTGCTTGCTTGGCTCTTTTCTGCCCAGACTAGAAGGTCTCAAGACTCAAGATGTGGGCTGGAGAGATAGCATGAAGGTTGGGCATTTGCCTTGCATGCAGGATGGTGGTTCGAATCCCAGCATCCCATATGGTCCCCTGAGCCTGTCAGGAGCGATTTCTGAGTGCTGCCAGGTGCGATTTCTGAGTGCTGCCAGGTGTGACACACCTCCCCCCCCAAAAAAAAAGACTTCAGGATGTATCAGAGGCCACATCTGCCACATCTGTAAGTGGAAGGTGTAGAGGTGATGCACAAGATTCCTAAAACATCTGCATTTCCTCACAATGCCACTAAAATAAAAGCTATTTTTAAGCTCTGACATGTAAGTAGATAGTCATTAGATAAGGCAAATAAATATCCGGGGGGGGGGGGGGAAATGAGAACAAGTAAAGGGTTGGCACAGAAACAGGCCATTCTAGATGAACCAGCTCCTGCTGTTCTTGCCACCCTCACTCCCCTTGGGAGGGTTCTGCCTGCCACCAGAGTGGGTAGGGGCTCATAGTCTGTCCTTTCCAGTCTTGAGGGGTACAGAAGAGCTTTCTGGAGTTTCAGGAACAAACCAAGGAAAGAAAAAACATAAGGAACTCTGGATTAATAGTACACATGTAGGGCATTTGCCTTACACACAGCCAACCTGGAGTTCATTCCCTGACATCCTACGTGGAGCACTACCAGTAGTGATTCCTGAGTACAGAGCCAGGAGGAGTAACCCCTGAGCTCTGCCAGGTGTGACCCCAAAACCAACAAACAACAAAACAAACAAAAAAGAAAATAAAAGAAAAAAGATGAGGGATACATGGGCATAGAAATCACAGACCCAAATGTTGTGTGGCCCCTGAACAGGCCAACTTCAGCCATGACTTTGGAAGCTCACCAGAAACTCGACAAGCTATTCAGGTTCTGGGTTACGGAACTAAGTGGAGCAGTGACCCTGAGGAGAACAGACGCAAAGGGGCAGGTGAACTGCCAGGTGTTGCCCATTGGGGTGCAGGCACAGCCAGGTACAGCCGCTGTTATCTTTCTGACTCACCAATGCACCGCCGGAGACCCTGCAGATGGTGCCTGTGGCGCTCTCTAACCGAGCAAACACTGAACAGACACAAAGCGGGCCTTTATCTCAGGTACACAGACCGCGAGGGCGTCTACATGCACCTGATTCCTGCGTTACTGGGTAACACTCCACAGATGGATTGAGGCAAATCCCCTGTGGTTTTCTTCCTCCTCTGGTCAATTTTCTTTTTGTGATAGTGGAAATGGCTGTTTTGCCTGGCATGGCCCCTAGAAGAGCCAGGTCTGAAGGCTGGGGATGAGAAGGTACCTGAGGCAGATCCCCCATTCCCAGGAACACAGCCCCAAGCTGCAAAGGTTGGCCTGCCAGCGTGGGAAGAAGCCCTACTCCAGGGTGCTCAAGGTCCCACTGTTTCTAAATCCAAGTTCACCTCTCACAAGTCAGTCCCAAGGGACCCTGAAAACCTCTTCCTCTTGTGTAAGGCTGCAGACTTCTCCCATAAAGAAATGAAGACCTGGGTGGCCCAGCATGCAGAACTGTGTCTGATAGCCTATGAGACAGTAACTGAGGGTGAGAATGCAAACTCCCAGCTCTGCTAGCAGAACACCACTGATCATCAGCCCCATTAAAGACAGAGTACAGAGGGTGGAGTACTTGCCTTGCTTGTGGTGGACTGTAGTTTGATTTCCTACATTGCATAATGTCCCCCAAGCCCTGCACACAGAACTAGGAGTAAGCCCTGAGCATCACCAGGTGTGGACCAAAAATATCAAAACTAAACACAACAAAACTCACTCTAACATAACCAACCAACCAACCACCTTCCCCAAAGCAGGAAGAACCTGAAAACCCTCAGTAGGGTGGACAGAGGTGGGGAGAATACACATGGATCAGCTGTACCAGGGAAAGCCAGAGATGCAGGGTCCAGATGGGCAATTGGTCAGTGATGGTTATACATCACATGGAAAACCAATCTCCAGGATAACACAGAAGTTAGAAGCAAAGCCCCCCCCCCAACCTGGCTTTTACATCCTTAGCAGTAAAGTGTGGGTAACAATGTGACCCAATAAACTGAGTTTCTGAAGAGCAAGTCATGAAAAAGAGGCAAAGGGGTTGCGTGGGCCCAGCTTCAGCCCTAGGCAGCCCAAGGAGAGGGAGAGAAGGAGGGAGGGAGGGAGGAAGTGAAGAAGGGAGGGAGGGAGGTTGAGATTGTTTGAGGGGAAAGCTGCCTCATGTCCTTCATGCCTACCTGCTGTCCTCATTCCCATGTCTACAGGCTGAGGCCCCTGAATCTTTCCCCATTCTTCATGCCTGAAGGGACAGTGGTCCTATGAAGAGATGCCCTCTAAACTCCAAGATGATTCCTAGAGATTTTGAGCTCCCACTTCTATCTGGTACAAATACACCCATGTACTGTGTCACATACCTGGTAAAGGTGACTAAATAAACATGAGGGAACAGGGGCTGGAGAGATAGCATGGAGGTAAGGTGTTTGCCTTTCATGCAGGAGGCCATCGGTTCGAATCCCAGCGTCCCATATGGTCCCCCGTGCCTGCCAGGAGCAATTTCTGAGCCTGGAGCCAGGAATAACCCCTGAGCACTGCTGGGTGTGACCCAAAAAAACCACAAAAAAATAAATAAATAAATAAATAAATAAACATGAGGGAACAAAGAAACAACTGTTTTGCATCTTTGGCTTCCAGTGCAAAAGCTGTTTCCAGAACAACCTACAAATAAAAATTGAACTGGCCCTTCTCTGAAGCAATTGCAAAGCATGAAAAAAAAAAAAACCATGACAAGACTCACAGTCATTCTAAAAAATTTTTTTTATTTTGTTTTTTTTTTTTTTGGTCACACCCAGAAGCACTCAGGGTTACTCCTGGCTCTACGCTCAGAAATTGCTCCTGGCAGGCTTGGGGGACCATATGGGATGCCGTATACCAACCACTGTCCTGCGTGCAAGGCAAATGCCCTACCTCCATGCTATCTCTCCAGCCCCACATTCTAATTCCTGAGTCGATGTCTCTCGCTGTCTGTTCAAACCCTTGAGGAGATCCCAGTTCAGCCTAGACCTTCTGAAAAGGCCCTGGATAGCCTGTGAGATATCCTGAGAGCCCAGAGCTATGCTGAGCCCAACAGGACAGAATTCGGTGCTACAGTTACTAAAAATGCTTCCAGAGGCCTCACCCCTGGTTCTGTGGTCCAGGGCCCCTGCTTACAACCCAGTGGTTAGCCCAGATACATAAGGGAGGGAAGGTGGTTACCCTGGCTGTGCAGGGGGCTGTGACAGAACTCTAGGGGAGGGCAATACTGACTCTTCATAAACCACCCATGACATACATACACCAAAGCTAAAATTCCATCTTTATCTGGAACAACTCAAATACAATCTTGCACCCTCTGTCTACAGCTGCCTCACAGTGACAAGGACAGCCAAACATAAGCATTTCAAGAGCTAATGTAATCATGGTGCTTAAATATATTATAAGAGCAAAAAATTAAAAATATAAAAGAGCTAATGGTAAGGTTCAGAGAGAACCAAGACACTATTGAGTGGAGGAGACTGATGGGGATTTTGTGGGTTTTTTTGTTTGTTTGTTTTGTTTTTTTGGCTTTTGAGCCACACCCGGCATTGCTCAGGGGTTACTCCTGGCTGTCTGCTCAGAAATAGCTCCTGGCAGGCACGGGGGACCATATGGGACACCGGGATTCGAACCAACCACCTTTGGTTCTGGATCGGCTGCTTGCAAGGCAAACGCTGCTGTGCTATCTCTCCGGGCCCTGATGGGGATTTTGTTTTGTTACTTTTCTTTTTTCCTTTCCTTTTTTTTTTTTTTTTTTTTTTTAAGTTTTTGGGCCACATCCAGTGGTGCTCAGGGATTATTCCTGGCTCTGTGCTCAGAAATTGCTCCTGGCAGGCTCGGTGGGCCATATTGGGATGCCAGGAACAAAGCTGAGTCTGTCCTCAGTCGGCTGTGTGCAAGGCAAATGTCCTATCACTGTGGCCTACAGCAATCACTTTGGCCCTCAATTTTTTTTCTTTTTTTTTTCTTTTTTTTTTTTTGGTTTTTAGGCCACACCCATTCAATGCTCAGGGGTTACTCCTGGCTAAGCGCTCAGAAACTGCCCCTGGCTTGGGGAGACCATATGGGACACCGGGGGATCGAACCGCGGTCCTTCCTTGGCTAGCGCTTGCAAGGCAGACACCTCACCGGCCCTAATCTTTTTTTTCTTAAGGAAAATGAAATTGAATGGTACAGACACCTTTCCTAGGCTATTTCCAATGTTCGTCTGTCTACAGATGCCCACCAAGGAGAGAAAGTGTCACATGGCCCTATATGCCCTTAAGCTCAAGGAGAAAAGAGAAAGGGGTGAGAGGTCAAGGGGGAGAGATAGAGGGAGAGGGGAGAGAAAGAGAGAAAGCTCTTCTTCCCTTCTTCAGCCCTGAAAGGCTGAGGATGACCAGGGTGACAGAGGAGTGGGTGTTGCCTTTTCCAGTAATAGTATGCACCAAACTTGCCAGGCACCTTCAATTCAATGGGGAAAAAGCTTTAAGGCCTATCAGTAGGAAAATCATGGAGCAGTACTGGTCCCTCAAAACCAAAAGGGTGTGGTTTTGACAATAAGCAGTGCCCATTTTCCTCATCATGAGAGGATAGGGTTTTCCCTAGGAATTGTAGTAAAGCCAGTATTTCATAGAGCAGAGAGCAAGAAGAACAAGGAGAGTCTGGAATAGCAGAAGTCAAGGGCAGGCTACTCAGATGCTGCTGGTCTATCTCTAAGGGTCTCTTAAGCCCCTTTCCTGAGTAGTTCAGAACCAAGAATAAGTCCTCAGTTGCAGGGATTCAGCAGAAGTCCCTAATCTCCCATCTCCCATTAAGAAGACGTGACTCTGCGCCCGGAGAGATAGCACAGCAGTGTTTGCCTTGCAAGCAGCCGATCCAGGACCAAAGGTGGTTGGTTTGAATCCCGGTGTCCCATATGGTCCCCCGTGCCTGCCAGGAGCTATTTCTGAGCAGACAGCCAGGAGTAACCCCTGAGCACCGCCAGGTGTGGCCCCAAAACAAAACAAAACAAAACAAAAAAAAGAAGACGTGACTCTGTGCATGTGCTTGTGTGTGTGTGTGTGTGTGTGTGTGTGTGTGTGTGTGTGTATACGTACTCATGTACATGACTAAACCCTCAGCTAAGATACACCCTCTACCACTCTAATCCTTGAGCTCAGTATTTTACTTTGCCAACTTGAGTCATGGCTGCCTTTTAGACCATGTCAACTCTGGGGAGTGCAGCATCACAGAATTTAGTCCCATCCATCCATCCATCCATCCATCCATCCATCCATCCATCCATCCATCCATCCATCCATCCATGAAACTCAGGTCAACAAGACCCAGAGCAGTATGTTCTGGGGTGAATCCACTTGCCCTGGAAGGCTATTCGGAATTCCACATCGGGTCTACTACCACAGAGAGGGGCTGTAGTGGCAGGTCTGAATTTCACCTCCACACATTCCCACCTGCCCAGGAATAGCTTAGACTTTCTCTACTTCTATTTGTTTAGCTATGTGGTGGGGAAAATAAACATCTACCTCAAAGAGTGGATCTCAGCTCTAAAGGAATCATATATAAAAGGGTCTTAACCTTTTTATATAAATTTATATATAAATTATATATAAAAGGGTCTGAACAAAGTGTCTGGAAATATGCTCTGAACAGAAAAGGCCCAGGTTCCTTGGCATCATATGGTCCTGCATGCACCACCAGGAGTGACTCCAGACCACCTAGATGTAGGAGCAACACCTAAGTATGGCTGGGTATGGCCCCAAAACAATAAAATAAAAAAATTAAAATAAGTTCTGACATACTAACTGCTCATGAAATACTATTTCTACTATGCAACTACTATTTATTAGTGTTCAATAAAAGTTTATATCAAATGTTATAAAATTTGGGTTCCTGAACCGAAATGTGGCTCAGTGGTAAAGCACATGCCTTCCATGTGTGAGGCCCTGGGTTCAAGCTCCTGTACCACAAAAATAAGGTTGGGTGCTTGGCCCCAAATTCTTTTTGTTATGACAAAATTCTGCTTTGGGGCCATACCTAACAATGGGACTATTCCTGCTCTTATTGATCTATGTTTTGATCATTCCATTTATAATAGAAGTTTGTTTGAGCCTGCAACGGGGCAGGCTAGGGTAGTGGGCGTGAAACTGGGGATACTAGTGGTAGAATTGGAGTCTGAAAAATTAATGCCTAAAGGAACATTATGAACAGTTTGTCAAATAATGAAGTTATAATAAAAATTTGAAATTGAAAAAAAAAGGTTACGGTCCAAGCCTGTCCCAGACATGAGTATTTTCCAATGAATTCCATGGAAACATCACTTGGTTACTAGAAGATTCAAATAAGTTTCCCTGATTATGTGCTAAGAGGTGGGAAAGAAGGGACACTTGAACTGAATGGCGATTAACTGAGGATAAAAAGATATTGAGTTCTTTTGTTGTTTTGAGGCCATAACCAGCTGCTGTGTTCAGGGCTTATTTCTAGGAGTGTTTGGGGGACCATATGTGGTACTAAGGAATGAAAGGGGTTATCTGGGTATAAGGCAACCTTTAACCTAAAGGGCTAGTTTATAAGACATCACTTGCAACAAAGGCTGAAACCAGAATAAAGTATGAGGCCAAAAAGAAAGAACCATCAAAGAAGTGTCAAGCACACCAAGCGTGGGCATTGGCCAGACAAAGTGCAATAGAAGGGTCAACTAACAATAGCCAGCAGCCCAGTAGTGTGCTCAAGGACAGGCCTCAGTAGACACAGTACCAGTTGCCTGTGACCCACCTGCCAGCTCTGGCCTTGGGCCTGCCCCACCCCTTAAGAGTTGGGAGATCAATAAGGAAAGAAAGGGCCTGTCCCAGGCTTAGCACCACCTTGAAATACACATAAACTCAGGAAGTAGTTGGGACACTTCCAGGGTCCCCTATGTGAGAAGAGGTGGTGAGGCAAGGCCTGAGGAATATCACAGGATTCTGTGCAGGTCAAGGACTAGAGGGAGGAGACAATGCTGCATCTGAGTCATGTTCCTGCTTTCAAGAAGCCTCTATTCCAGTTGGAAGTGAAAGGCAGCCACAAACATCTAACCACTGTGTGAGGAAGGGAAAGAAAGAGGACAGCAAGCCCAGAAAGCCTCAGGTCCAGCATTCCTGATCCCCGGGTGCAGGTGAGGCTTGAAAAGCTACACCAGGAAAGGAAAGGGTGTAAACTCAGAGCTGGCACCATATCTTGGGGATCATAGTGTGATCACCCCCTCACACAGGCCTTGCTAGCTTTAACTTTTTTTTTTTTTTTTTTGGTTTTTGGGCCACACCCGGTGACGCTCAGGGGTTACTCCTGGCTATGCGCTCAGAAGTCGCTCCTGGCTTGGGGGACCATATGGGACGCCGGGGGATCGAACCGCGGTCCGTCTCCTAGGCTAGCGCAGGTAAGGCAGGCACCTTACCTCGAGCGCCACCGCCCGGCCCACTAGCTTTAACTTTTAATGACCTGCAAAGATATCTGAAAGTCTGGGAGAGAGCAGGATGAGGGATCCCACTTATATGGCTGTGAGTGAGATGATTAGTGCCAAAGCAGATTAGGCCAGTGGAGGAGACTCAAACAGAAGCCCTGGGCCTACTCCCTACATAGACACAGGGGGATACCCTCCCCTCCAGGCATACCTGAAAAGCTTGCTCTCTGTATCCTGAAAGTTTTGCAGTGACTGGTGGTGCACAGAGCACGTTATAAAAAAGCATATATATATATATATATATATATATATATATATATATATATATATATATATATATATATATATATAATAGCATGTATCATTTAAGATGAAAACAGTATATCACTGTATTTTTTTTCCTTGCCAGTTTCATGAGTCCATTTTTACAGAGAAGGAAACAGAAGCCAGGAGAAGTGGAGAAATTCTCCCAAGATGCCCAAGTCAAAACAGCTGCTTTTGGCAGCACCCGAAGGAGCTGTCCTTGCGGGGACAATCTGTCATTTGATAGAGAGCATCGAGGAAGGAGCCTGCACTTATCACACTGCAAAGGCTTCCCGGGCTTGAAAGCGTTTTTCATGTTATAAAAGGCATGAAAGGCTCCAACAAGCCAAGTTGTAATTTCATACCTCAAGGCAATTACCATGAGAGGTCAAATCACCATCACCTTCCTTCCTCCTCTCCTCATGCTATGTGGAGAGTAGTCATAGGACACTCCACATTCATCCCCAACCTTGGATGTAGAGGAAGGGGTCGTCTCTCCTAACTTCCAGCTGGCTGGCTGGCTGGCTGGTGCTCACGGGGCAGCCTCCAACAAAGAACTGTCCTTTTGCTTCTTCTAATTACAAGAAAGTCACAGGTCCTTCTGAATTATAGACTGAGAAAGCAACTCAGAGGCTAATTTTTCAATTCCACAGGAAATCCCAAAGTCTCCGCCGAAAGAACTTTTATGTTAATAATCCATATATTGCCAGATAGTACTGGCCTAACCCCCCAAAAATAAACAAAACTCCATTATCCAACCATACAAAAGAGTAAAGGAAAGGGGAACATATATCTAATGTGATTTCACTGCCACCTTTCAAAACAATATGTCCATTCATTCAGGACATATTTACAGAGCAAATATACAAAATATATAAAATGTCCCAGATAGTCACAGAGCTGCAGAACGAGAGATGGAAGAATGGGAAATTACCTCCCGAAACTCCCAGAGTAGGAGACATGCAGAGATGTGGTCCTCAGTGGGACCACAATTCACAGAACATTCCTTGAAACACAGACTTGCCAATGTTCCAACAGAAGACAAAAGATAGGGCTGGGCTTAATTTTTCACTTCAAGCAGCTGTTACTGTGGTGATACACAGAACCTTAGAATGTCCTTATTATTTTGAATGTGCCACTGAAGAGCTCATCCTCTAAAGAGCCACTGTGTACAGCAGGTAGGGTGCTTGTTTGCCTTGCTGTGGCTGAACTGGATTTAATCTACTACAGTTCCCTGAACACTGCCAGGTAAAACACACACACACACACCAAAGCCACTGGAACTTATGCCTCCCACCTCGCCAATAGGAGTGACCTTCTGAGCCTTCTGAGCCTCACAGAGCACTGTATCATCAATTGTTTGGTTTGGGGGCATATACATGAAAGAGATACAAAATTGTCTATACTATTTCTAATGTTTGGGGTGGGGTGTCCTGGCTATGTGCTCAGAAATTGCTTCTGACTTGGGGAACCATATGGGATGCTAAGGAATTGAACCTTAGTCCATCCTAGGCTAACGTGCTCAAGGCAGATCCTTACCGCTTGTGCCACCACTCCACCCCCCCCCTCTTTTATATTTTACCCTGGTTCTTTTTTTTTAGTTTTTGGGTCACACCCGGCAGCGCTCAGGGGTTACTCCTGGCTCTATGCTCAGAAATTGCGCCTGGCAGGCTCAGGGTACCACATGGGATGCCAGGGTTCGAACCACCATCCTTCTGCTTGCAAGGCAAATGCCCTACCTCCATGCTATCTCTCCGGCCCCAGCCCTGGTCCATTCTTAAGTTTAAAATTATTTTAATAATAAAAGTGATTTGGGGGATTTGTTTTTAAGGAAGGCTGAGCAGCTTCCACTTTTGCAATCTAGCATAGAAAAGTCCTGAAGTGTCCCACCAAACAATCACGTAGGGGAATATCAGACTCCCCAGCCATGTCAATCAGCTGAAATGCCAGGTATGATTTATTTATTTATTTATTTATTTATTTATTTTTGGCCACACCTAATGATTCTCAGAGGTTACTCGTGGCTCTGTACTCAGGAATTACTCCTGGTAAATGCTTGGGGGCCACATTAGGATGCCAGGGATCAAACTAGGTTAGCAATGTAAAAAAGAATTCCTTGTTCTGAGCCACAAGCTCAGAAACCAGTGAAATGTGGCTACATCATTCAGGGGGAAATAAGCGGGTCAGAGCTTTATCCCCTATTTTCTGCAAGAGACCAGGGCCATGAGGCCAGGGACATTATTCTACAGCTGGGCTTCTTCAGAACAGAGGAAACCAAATCTTCTAAACGTTCTGCAGTCGGGCTGCATCTTTCTCCCTTCTGAAGCATCGGAAGCATTTGCCAAGCTCAATAGGGTCCCACAGGTAACCGCTCTCTTTCAGACGTTAAAGTTCAGTAAATCCAGGAGGGCTTGGGTAGGGCACATCAGGTTCAGCTGCTCCCTGCCTTGTCCTACCTTGCCCAGAGGACAGGAACACTAACTAGCAGGGAGATCTGCAAGGATTTGCTCAGTTCTACAGTGGTTTGCTAAAACTTCCACTAACTGGGGCAAAAAGCCTTCAGGTTCCTGCCTTGGCAAGATCTCATGATTCAAGTGAGTCTTTGAGACTTAATCCTTAGATTAAGTTTCCCATTCTTCTTAGTGAACTGCTTTTAATTCCTGTTTGCCTTTTATACAGCATGCGTGCTCTTGTTTCAAGGAACTTGAAATCTTCCCACCTATCTAGGAATATCAGAATGTTTTGCTCCTGGCATTGCAGCTAACCCATTAGGCCCCACCCCTCCTATTCTGTTTGGCCTCTCTCCCCTCTCTCTCTCTCTCCCCCCTCTTCTCTTTCCCCTTTCTCCTCTCTCTCTCCTCTCTCTCCCTCTCTCTCCCTCCCTCTCTCTATTTCTCCTCTCTCTCCCTCCCTCTCTCCCTCTCTTTCTCCTCTCTCTCCCTCTCTCTCTCCCCCCTCCCTCCCTTCCTCCCTTCCTCCCTCCCTCCCTCCCTCAAGTCACGAGACTCTCTTTTGTTAGCTCATATTAAAAGTATTTTATCCAAGAAAAGACTTTTGTTTTCCTTTTCAAAAAGGAAGACATAGGGCCCTGAGAGATAGCACAGCGGCATTTGCCTTGCAAGCAGCCGATCCAGGACCAAAGGTGATTGGTTCGAATCCTGGCATTCCATATGGTCCCCTGTGCCTGCCAGGAGCTATTTCTGAGCAGACAGCCAGGAGTAACCCCTGAGCACTGCCGGGTGTGGCCCCAAAACCAAAAAAAAAAAAAAAAAAAAGAAGACATAATACTTAAAATTAAACAAAAGGCCAGGGTCTAATCTGTAAGAGGGGACATAGTGGATGAATAAAAAAATCCCCTATTCTACAGCAGCAAGTATTTCTTCAACTTTTTCCACTCAAGACTTCCTTCACCTGGGAAATTGTTATGTGAGCCTGGATGTATAGGTATATAAGACAGGTATACAAATCAAACATTTACTGCTAACAAATCATTAAAAAATTGATTTTAAAACAAATTTTAAGATTTTTTGCAAGTCCCATATTCAGTTATGTGATCCTACATTGGGCCACAACCTATGGCTTAAGAAGCAAGGTTACAGACAAGCTCTACAAAGTGAATGCTAGTGTAGTCAACAGACAATCCAGGCCCCAAAGACCCCACAACAAAAGCTGAGGGAGTTTTTGTTGGGCGAGACAGAGGCTGGCAGGCCCCAGGGCTGAGTCTATTGGGTAAACCCAAATGTTGCCTGGATTTTTCCATGAAAGTGCACCAACCCTAAGTGTACTGTTTTAATGAGCTTTATATCCAAACTAGAACCAAAAATATTCCTAATACCCACTAAGGGTCTCTTGTGTGGGCCCTTCTCAATCAGTCTCTCTGCATGGCCAGAAGTACCACAATCTCCACATCTACTATCAAGCTGAGTTTTGCTTGTTCTTGAATTTCACATAAATGAAAATCATCCATTGTGTGATCTTTTGATCTGCCTTCCTTCATTCATCACAATTGTCTTATTTATAAGCAGAAAACCGGGGGGGGGGGGGGAGGGCAAAAAAAATCCAGAAACATGGGGCCAGAGAGATAGCACAGCAGTAGGCAGTAGGGCGTTTGCCTTAGACACAAAAGGGCAATGGTTTGAATCCTGGCATCCCATATGGTCCCTGGAGTCTGCCAAGAGCGATTTCTGAGCGTAGAGCCAAAAGTAACCTCTGAGCGTTGCTGGTGTGACCCCCCCCCAAAAAAAAAACCCAAATCCAGAAACACTTATTTTTTTTTTTTTTTGGTTTTTGGGCCACACCCAGTAACGCTCAGGGGTTACTCCTGGCTATGTGCTCAGAAGTTGCTCCTGGCTTGGGGGACCATATGGGACACCGGGGGATCGAACCGAGGTCCGTCCAAGGCTAGCGCAGGCAAGGCAGGCAAGGCAGGCACCTTACCTTTAGCGCCACCGCCCGGCCCCAGAAACACTTATTTTTAAGAAATTCCTCTCTGCTGTCACAGACCTGAATGCCAAGACTCTGATTAGGTTGGTAGCACTTCATTCCTCCAAGGATGTATTATAAAAAACAATCTGGGATTGTAGAAGTTTTCCTTCAAGATTAACTAAATATATACATTTATATATTTGGTTTTTGGGTCACACCCGGCAGCACTCAGGGGTTACTCCTGGCTCTATGCTCAGAAATTGCACCTGGCAGGCTTGGGGCACCATATGGGATGCCAGGATTCGAACCACTGACCTTCTGCATACAAGACAAATGCCTTACCTCCATGCTATCTCTCCAGTCCCGAACTAAATATCTTAAAATAATTTAAAGTCTATTTAATTTTAACAGACTCTGATTTGTTACTATAAAAGTAAAAACCTTTCTCATAGTAAGAGCAAAATTCCTCTTAAATTTGCTTTTCTCCTAGGGCATCTACCCATTTTAGGGAATTCTCACTTCTGGCATAAAATGCAACCACCAATGTTCTTTTTTGTTAATCCCTGGCTAGGGGTTTAACCAAGGGAAGTTCCTAAGAGCCTAAAGTGCTAAATTCAGATGATTGTGGGTGGATCCAGAACAAGGGAAGAGGGATGACAGTTAGTAACAGGTTCAGACTAAAGATAAATGGTCAGAATTCATGTATAGGATCTGCTGCTTATAGCTGGTGACCTTGATTGGATAAATCATTCACCACTCTGTGCCTCAATTAGTGACATATAAAATGGGGATAACCTCATAGGATTGCTGCAAGGATTAAATGTTAATGCATGTAAAGCTCTTAGGAGACCAGCTGGTGTATAATAAAACACTCTGGAATAATTAACTCTTTTAAGCAGCTGAAAACGCTGTAAAAGAGCAGCTATTCTGCAAACCCAAAGTTAATAAAATGGTCACCAAGACATCTAGCACAGTGCTTCTCAAGATGTTTCTTCTAATCCAAGTTTCTCTTGATAATTGGTTAAAGATTATATATTTGAATGTCATAGCAATGCCAATTTGCTCTACAAGTTTATACACGTTTACTTTGGCTTTCTGTACTTCTCTCCTTATAACCCAGGGGTCTCAAACTCATGGCCCACGGGCCATTTGCGGCCCTCCATACAACATTTTGTGGCCCGCGGTCAGCCTTCAAATATTGCAGTATTCGCGATTATTCGCTTACCGAATAATCGCAATAAAAATCACATTAGTAAGAAAAAAATTGCATTAAACATTCGCATACCCCGAGCAGTTCCGTTTGGGGTATGCAAATGTTTAACACGGTTTTTTGCGGCTTTTTTTCTTACTAATTCGATTTTTTATTGCAAATATTCGGTAAGCGAAATCCCTTATGTGGCCCTGCCTCACCCCGACTTTGCCTCCTGGGGCCCCAGGTAAATTGAGTTTGAGACCCCTGTTATAACCCAATGACCATACAGGGGCAGGCTCTGGCTATAGAGTAAACTGTGAGGAGCACTGTACTAGCACACCAGAAATCACTCAGAGACCTGTTGCAAACTCAGGCAGCAGGTTCAATAGAACAGTGAAAATGTTAGCACAAAAAGTAACCCCAACTTCAATGCAATGGGATGACTTGAGGGTCAACAAGCTGAGAGAGAAAATGAGCCCAGCAGGTTATGCATGAGTAGTACAATTGGTGGCCAGAAGGAACCTCAAAGAACAAGTTGGCCAGAAAGTCATCAGTCCCAGAGGAACAAGACACATAAAGGCACTGACTGGGGGCCTCCTGAGAAACAAGTCTTCAGTCAGAGCCAATCTACTTAGTCCAAGCTTGGGAATATCAGGCACAGCACACACACAAAAGCTGGACAGTTTTTTTCTTTGCCAATGAAAACAGGCAAACAGTTCCTCTGGTAATGTACCACTGTGTGGCATGCAGTTAAGATGGTCCAATGAAGATGGTGCATGCACACACACAAACACACACACACACACAAACACACACATGCACACACACACACACAGTACCTGTGGTTTTAGGAGGCTGCTGAGATCCGTCCTGCCAGCCATATTGTGGGTATCCTTGGTAGGGATACCCCTGAGGAGGTGGGTAGGGTCCTGGAGCATAGGGTCCTGGAGGGTAGGATCCTGGTCCTGGAGGGTAGGGTCCAGGCCCCATCGGTTGCTGTGCATAAGGGGGATATGGGGCTGATGGGCCTGGGCCCGAATATGGTGGTGGGTTCTCTGGGTTCATCGGAGGCCTTTAAGGTCTACCTAAGAGACAAACAGAGGAAAATCATTTGCATTTTATCCATGGAAATCAGTAGGAAAAAAATTTCACCCAAGAGGTTATTTTTAAACTGCCCTAAAGGTATATCTCAAACCTCTTGCAGATCTCTAGCTCCACCAGTTTTGTTTCCTTCTGACCCCTATACCATGACTGAAATAAAGCTGGTGACTTTTGTCTGCCACCCTACTAGAACTATGACAGCAGGGAAGTCAGCCTGGGGGGCATCATATGGTTCCTAACCAAAGATACTGACTACAAACAGTGTGTGTGTGAGTCCCACAGCCAAACAAGTATAATCCAGCAGCACCATTGCTTAATTATCAGGATAATCCTTCTTTTTAGGTGGAAAATGTAGAACTACCCCCAGACTGATTCAAGTGCATCATAATCATCAAACCTTCACCCTGTGAACTTAGTTCCAGAACCTGATATGGGCATTCACATACCGCAGTGAATTAGCCTCCAGGTAGAAATCTAAACTCAGCAACAGGCTTACCATCATCACTATCTTCATCAGAAATAGACTCTTTAGATTCCTCTACAAATTTGGCATCCACCAGGACTTACAAATGACCTATTAGATGCATAGGAATTAAATCCTTGGATATCACATGCAATGGTGAGGTACCCCACGGAGACTACTAGTCCAGAGCCATCTAGCCAAGACAAGTGGTGCTTGGCAATGTACAGGCTGGTGATGCGGGGTCCCTGTCATTTAGAACAGAGTGGGTGTTAGGCTGAGCAGCAATAGTCCTTCAGCCAAGTTGGGCAGCGGGAAACTCGTGAGGAAATTCAGTGTGACTCAGCACCAAGACCTGGCCAGGCTAATCAAAGTTTCATAATCAGAATCAGAATGGCTTGGGGAGGCAGGGACTAGGGATCTCTATTTTGCCCAAATCTGTAATCCTATTTCCACTTTTGAGGCGCAATCATTTTCCCAGGGATCTGACAAGAATTAAGAAAAGGGATAGTATTCTTTATCTTCTTTGCCCTCTGATCTCTGCCAACATGGCATCATTTTGCCCTAGAAATGGTCTTTGTGACTAATGCAGGAATGACAAGAACTCATGCTGATGTAAATGCTGACATTTGTTGCACTTCCTTCCTCTTACCAGGAAAGTGGACCAAACCCAAGCAAACCTGGTAACCCAGAAATGTATCTTTTTATAATCTTTCCCTTCCTCCCATCATTCTATTATTTTTAGATGACAGAAGTAGAACATTGTAACACTCTTTCCTGAAATTCAGCAGGAGCGGAAGAGCACTTTGGAATGACATTATTTTTGTTTGTTTTGTTTTGTTTGTTTTTTTGGGCCACACCCAGTGGTGCTCAGGGGTCACTCCTGGCTCTGCACTCAGAAATTGCTCCTGGGGGCTCAGGGGACCATATGTGGTGCTGGGGATCAAACACGGGTCAGTCCCAGGTCGTCCGTCCGTCTGTCTGTGTGCAAGGCAAATGCCCTACTGCTGTGTTATCACTCGGACCCTGTTTTGTTTTGTTTTGGCCACACTCAGTAGTGCTCAGGGCTTACTCCTGGCTCTGTGTTCAAAAATTACACCAGGGGGCTGGTTGGAGCTATAGTACAGTGGGTACGGTACTTGCTTGCATGTGGCTGACCCTGATTTGACCACCGGCATTCCATATGGTCTTCTGAGCACCACTAAGAGTGATTCCTGAGTGTAGAGGCAGAGCCAGGAGTAACACACACATACAAACACAGGGAAATCACACATAGCAGGGTCAGGTGACCATATGTGGGATCAAAGCCAGATTTATCGCATGCAAGTACTTACTTATTTGCTGTACCCTGGGACCCTGGACTGACCTAATTCTATCAAGACTGTAGTTTAACTTGATTAGTCCAACAAAAGTCCTATAATGAGGGGCCTTTTGCAAAGGCGTCATTACGGAAGGACAATAGCGATGACAAGGTACAAGGAACCAAGCACAGCATGCTAGGACAGCTTCTGACCTTTTCTTCTCCATCTGTGTCAGTGTTTCCCAAAGCTGGCAATGGGGCTAGAAAAGGGGGTTCTGCAGTAAGCAGTAGTCTCTAGTACAATTGGGGGTGATTTGTTTACTCTAAAAGAATTAAGAGTTCCAAAGGGTCTCTAAATGTTTATTTTATTTTATTTTATTTTGAAAAGAGGATAGAAGGCCAAAAACTTTGAGAACATCTGGTCTATTTGTATCTATTCCTCATCTCCCATGTGGATCTCTTCTGGGGATGCTCAAATGTTTGTGCCCTCTCTCCTGTTTCTCCCTCATTGTGATGCATTCCTTTCTCCCCCTGCTGAGGAACCACTGTGTATGCTGGGGAAGGGGGGAAATCCCACACATGCTTATGAAGAGCACAAACCAGCTGCTGCAGCCCCACCCTCCACCCCCCACAGACCTAGTCCCCTTAGAGGGTTAGAAACCTGAATTATTTTCAGTTTCCTCTAAGAAGGGGGGAAGGGGAATCAGTAAGAACAACGAAAGTCAGAAACAGCATTTGTACTGAGATTAAAGAACCTACTGCTGGCATTAAAACAGCAGACCTTCACCAATGGGGCATTAATTATTCTTAGCTTGTGCAGAAGCAAATCAGGGGCGTGGATGTAGTTCGGAGGTAGATCATGCACCTTTGCCTGGACAAGAACCCTGGGTTCAATCTATAGAGCCACATCCACAACACAAAAAAAAGTAAACCAATGTAAAAAATAGGAGCCGGCGAGGTGGTGCTAGAGGTAAGGTGTCTGCCTTGCAAGCGCTAGCCAAGGAGAGACCACAGTTTGATCCCCCGGCATCCCATATGGTCCCATATGGTCCCTCCAAGCCAGAGGCAATTTCTGAGCACTTAGCCAGGAGTAACCCCTGAGCATCAAATGGGTGTGGCCTGAAAAAACAAAATAAATAAAATAAATAAACAAATAAATAAACAAACATGCATTTAAGGTAGAGTCAAGGAGATAGCTCAAAAGGCTGGAGTGCATACTTGGTTCCAAGTTAAAGACTCCTCACACAGCATGATAAAAAGCAGAGCTGAAAGCAATTCCAAAACAAAAAAATTTTAATTTAAAAATGAAGGTATAGATACAAACAATTTTTTAAAAAAGTTTATTCATTGATTGATTGATTGGTTTCTGGCCCACACCCTGTGGCAGCAGTGCTCAGGGGTTACTTCTGGCTCTGCACTCAGAAATCACCCCTGGCAGGTTGGGGGACCACATGGGATGCTGAAAATCGAACCGGGTCCCTCCCAGGCCAGCTGCATTCAAATCAAACACCCTACCACTGTGCTATCTCTCCGGCCCCCACAAACAAATTTTAATTTGACATTTAACATAGAATCCCATATAAATTTGGTCAAGAGAAATTTAAGCTCTTCCATCATGGAGTGTGTTACACAGAATCAAATGTAAGCAATGGCAATTAAAGACAATTCAGAGTTCCAAAAAGAGCAGTAGTGCAGATCCATTGAGAGAGAATTGAACACTACTCTCCAGTGATCCCATTCAATGTGCTAGCAGAGTTGCTGGATTAGCAGTCATTCAACCAGACAAAGAACACCGCAGAACTAATCTTTGGAAAAGTGATCCATGGAGATAGGATCATTATAAAAGACCTCATCAAAGTTGAGATGCAGAAAAGAACAGTAGTTTTCAGAACTGCTGTCTATAGCCTGGCATAGACCCAGCAGGAAGAGTACAATAGAGGATTTTCCTTGGAAGAAACTAAAGAGTCACAAGGGAAAAAAGGTATTGATACAAATAATTGAACAGAGTCCAAAGAAATGACTCACCTAGTCACCCCACAGGAAAGCTCATTCACCCAGAGCTTCTAATCGACTTTTTATTATTGCTTCAGGCATTATCAGGAGTGGACAGAAATTATCAGTCAATTGATGAAAGACTAACAAAAAGCTAGAAGGAAACAGTGAAAAACAAAACGAGCTAAATGCCAAGAAAAAGGAAAATACCAAAATATGAAATATACATTTAATAGTTTTTTTATAACCATTGAGAATTTTTGATGCATTAAGTAATATTACATGAAGAAAACTTTAAAAAGCCATAATTTAGGGCCACAGAGCCAGCACCTCAACTAAAGTATACAAATCCCAGAGTCGAAGAGATAGCATGGAGGTAAGGGTCTGCATTGCATGTAGAAGAAGGTCATTAGTTCGAATCCCGGCATCCCATATGGTCCCCCAAGCCTGCCAGAAGCAATTTCTGAGTGTAGAGCCAGGAGTAACCCCTGAGTGCTGCAGGTGTAATCCAAAAACCAAATAAGTAAATAAATAAATAAATAAAGTATACAAATCCCAAGAAGCTGGAGCTATGGTACAATAGATATGGCCCTTGCCTTGCATGAAGCCAGCCACAGTTAGAATCCCAACATTCCATATGGTTTCCTGAACACCACTGTCAGTGTGGCCTAAGAACAAAATCCAAACAAAGGCCTGAATACAGAATTTGCATTCAGGGAGCCTAGTTTCCATCCCCTGCACTGCTAGGTTTCTGAAAAAGGTGGGAAGAAGGCTCTGAGAAGTACCAAATATGGCCCCAACCACAACATGATCTTTACAATATCTTCTTCAAAATAATTATTGCTTAATGTAACATAATTAAGTATTAGAGCAGACCCACACAGTAGTCACTCAACAGAAAGGAACCATTACAATTTAATAGTCTTTCCAATAAATAATGAATGAAGTTCTTCTGGTAGGAGGGCCTTGATACCTGCCTTTCTAAGTAAAAATAAAATAAAATAAAATAAAATCACACAATTTCATGAACCTTTATATAAAAACAAAAGAAATTGAGTTTTTGAAAGGATATAATATATTCAGAGCTTGGCAGTGTTTACCTTATGACACAGCAAATCTATACTACTTAAATACTGAAGTCAAACAAGTGCCTAAGTCCACCAAAGGCAGATAAGAATGTTCGAAGCAGCTTTGAAATCCCAAATCAGAAACTATGCAATTTACGACAACCAAAAGATTATGGCAGATTATAGCTGTGTGACAGAAAAATACCTGGCAATTAAAAGAAAATTACACAACCACTTTGATAAAGTTCATAGACAATGAGCAAAAGAAGCTAAACACAATAGACTTCACATTCTGTGGTACCATTTATAAAAGCAGCCAAACACATCTCTGGGTAGTGCCTGGAGAACTGGGCCCCTGCAGGGATGATGTAAGCATTCTGCCTCTAGAGAGGAGGCCCTTTAACAGCCCTAGAAACTCACTGAGCTACACATTAAGATCTGCATGCACTCAGCTGTGCAGGAATAGCAAGCAGACAGCCAACACTGGCTGAAGGGGAAAATATTTAGAGCAGTTTTCCTTAGATGCTGGAATTAATGACAATTGCTTTTATATTTTTCTATATTTCTGACATTTTTTATTTTGTTTTGGGACCACCCAGGCAATATTCAGGGATTACTCCTGGGGCTCTGCACTCACTACTCATGGGAACTACTTGTGGTTTGAGATGGCCATATGGAATGCTAGGGATCAAACATGAGTTGGGCATGTACAGGCGAAAACCCTATCTGCTGTTCTATCACTCCAGTCCCAACAGTTTTGTTTTGTCTTTTCATTTGTTTTTTTGAATCACAACCCAGCGCCATAACTCCTACTTCTATACTCAGAAATTACTCCTGGCAGGCATGGAAATGGAACCCAGTTGGCTGTGTGTAAGGCAAAAGCCCTACCTGCTGTGCTATTGCTCCAGCCCCAACATTTTGTTTTGTTTTTGGGTCATACCCAGCAATGCTCAAGGGTTACTCTTGGCTCTACACTCAGAAATCACTCCTGGCAGACTCTGGGGACCATATGGGATGCCGGGATTGAACCACTGTCCTTCTGCATGAAAGGCAAATGCCCTACCTCCATGCTATTTCTCTGGCCCCAAGACCCAACATTTTTAAGGTAATACACAGTTAAAAATATTTTTTCTTTGGGGGGCGCTATAATCAGTGGTGTTCAGGGGTTACTCCTGGTTCTGTACTCAGAAATTGCTCCTGGCAGGCTCGGGGGACCAAATGGAATACCAGGGATCAAACCCAGGTTCATCTTGGGTTGGCTGTGTGCAAGGCAAATGCCCTACCACTGTGCTATCACTCTGGCCCCTCAAAAATATTTTCTGTTATTTTCATGCTGCATGCTTTTTCTCCTTTTTTTCCTCTGGCTTTGGTCATACTGATTGAGCTTCCAGAGCTCCCAGCTCTGTTCTCAAATCCTCCTGGTAGCACATAGGGAACCATGTATGGTGCCTGTGATCAAAATTGGGTAAGCTGCATGCAAGGTAAATGCCTTAGCCCCTGTACAATCTCTCTGTTCCTTACATTTTTCGTTTTTGTGTTTTGTTTTTTTGTTTTTGGCCACACCCATTTGACGCTCAGGGGTTACTCCTGGCTATACGCTCAGAAATCACTCCTGGCTTGGGGGGACCATATGGGACGCCGGGGGATTGAACAGAGGTCCATCCTATGCTAGCACTTGCAAGGCAGACACCTTACCTCTAGCGCCACCTTCCCGGCCCCACATTTTTCAATGTATACCTTTTGGGAAGATTCTATAGATCTCTGCTACTTGATTCCCTTATACCTAATCTTTCCCTCAGTGATATTTTATATCTACTTTGTGCAGTACTTTTTGTAGTTGTAATTTGTTTTCTCACAAGATGCTTCAGTTCTCTTAAAGTATTTTCTTTCTGTTCTTAACAGAGAAGTCACTTGGTTAAGTACAATTTTGGGGGTTACAAAGAAACAAAATAAACAAAACCACAGAGGCCAGAGAGAGACAGTACAGCCATTTGGTAGTGATCCAGAAACCTATAAACTTCTCACTTCACAGAACTTGTCAAAGTCCAGGTACATACTAATCCTGTATCCTACAAACCCTTCTTAATTAATTTTAAAATAATATCTTATTTTTTTTTTATTTTGGTTTCTGGGCCACACAGAGCTGTACTAAGGGGTTACTCCAGGCTCTGTACTCAGAAATCGCTCCTGGCAGGCTAGGGGGACCATATGGAATGCCATGAATCCATCCCAGGTCTGTCGCATGTAAGACAAATGCCCTACGGCTGGGCTAGTAAAATGATATTTTTTTTTTGTTTTGTTGTTGTATTTTTGTTTGTTTATTTTGTTTGTTTTTGGGACACACCCAGCGGTGTTCAGGGGTTACTTCTGGCTAACTGCTCAGAAATAGCTCCTGGCAGGCACAGGGAACCATATGGGATGCCGGGATTCGAACCAACCACTTTAGGTCCTGGATTGGCTGCTTGCAAGGCAAACGCTGCAGTGCGATCTCTCCAGCCCCAAAATGATATTTTAAATTTGTGGCTTTGGGTCACACACTGAGGTGTTCAGGGGCAACTTCAGGCTCTATGCTTGAGATTCAAAGTTGGCTAAGAAATGCTTTCAAATGGCTGGTTTTATGCTGTTCTACCACTTCAGACTTATACTTTATAAGATCAGTTTAAAGTTCTCATTTAATTTTTCCAAATCTATTAACATAATCTATTATGTTAACCATAAATACTTCCAGAAGTACCCACTCTAGCCCATTGCATGGCTCCAGGTAAGCAAATTTCTACCAAGACTGCTACTGGAATGGACTAACAACAGCATGACAAACTGCAAACAGGCCTGTGAGGCTCCAAGCACAAATAACAAGTCAAGGAGGCAGAGAAAGCAGCTGAGAAGTAATGGCCACAGTGTGTGTGTTAGCGCATAAGGAAACTGGGCTTGCTCAACCTGCCACTGTGAGAGGCAGAACGCTTTGAGGAACAGACCAGGCATCATGGAGGAAGTCAGTCATGGAATATCATCAGTGGTTTTTTGAGTCATACAAGGTAGTGTTCAGGGGTTATTCCTGGCTCCTCACTCACTGCTAGCAGACTTGAAGACTTAAAAACCATGTGGGATGCCAGGTATCAAATGTGAGTTGGTTGTGTGCAAGGCAAGTGTCCTACGTGATATACTCTCTTCCCAGCCCCATAGTCAGCCTTCTTAAATATAGATCTTCAGGACTCATTACAGCTTCCTTTTTTAGAGAGTTTTCTTCTCCCCTCACTCCCCTCTCACTCACATGCTGGTCCATGCTTTCTATCTGAGCCACTTGCCCAGTCCCCTATTCTTTATTTCTTTTAAAAGGATAGTGTGACTTGATATCTGTTTGCTTGTGGGAGATACCTGGCAATCCTTTGATGATATTAAGAACCTACTAGAATAAGACAGGCACAGTACTGTTAAAAATAAAATGACTGCTTCCATTTGTCAGTAGTTCCAGTGTATGAAGATGGCTTGGCTATAGAAGTAGACAAAAATTCTCTCTAGGCAGGCTAATGAAGTCATAATACTTTAGTATTATGCAAGTTTACTGAAACTGAAGTACAAACCAAGGACATGAAAGATGCCACTTTGGGAAAGTCAGCCACATACACACACATACGCATGTGTGCAACGAACAGAGATAAACAGCAGAGACCTTAAAGGCAAAGTCACAGGATCAGGCATTCTAGAACTGTAGGCCTTCACCTAGGAAGCCTCCTATTCCCTCCTGCCCAGCCCCTGCTGACCCAGCAAGAGCAACTTTACCCATGTGCCCGTAGGGACAGACACAGCAGACTTTTACTTTTAAGATGGTTGTTATGATCCTCCAAACAGACCAACATTAGCAAGCTTTGATCATTATCATAACTTTCTCACACATTTTGCAGTGCGTTACCATGTTCAAAGCTGCTTTTCTTAGGGGGAAGGGCAAGCAAAAAAGGAGGCAACCTGTAGTATTGTAACTGTACAAATACAGATTCTCGTGTCAACCTCCCAAATATTATTAGCCTTCGTTCTACTACATTCACCATCATCTGTTTGTCAGCGAGTTCTGCCAGGCCCTGTGCTATCCTCGTAGAACAATGGATTGATTAATACTAAAGCATGTCTTTTATGTCAATGTGTTGGCTGGTGTTTTTAGAATATCCTCTCCATGGAATTCACAATAATCCACAATAACGTGATTTCAAATGGGTCCCTGCACTAAACAAAGACACTGAAATGCACAGGGAAGTACAAAAAATACTAGTGACTCTCTCTGTGTGGGGTCTGTGCTGCACTAAGGAGATGTTCAAGGACTTGCTACCTTCACTCACATTTAAAAACTATATGTATTGCTTTATAACCAAGTCACACATGAACCTGAAAAAACCTATAAGGTTGTGACATGTTTTACACATGCCATTTTGAGTCACTTTTATGTCACTATCTATAGCATTACATACAAAGATGCAGCCATTGTGTATTCACTCCAACAATTAGATTAGGAGCTATAAGTCTGAAGACATCACACAATAGTTAAAAAAAAATAGAAAATATGGTTCCAATCAATCAATTCCCTCTAATATTAAACATAGTGAGGACTTTATAGCCTTCCTCCAGCCTTTAGGACTTTCTGAGGGAATTCAGAAATGCTCCTTTCATTTACTGAAAGCTTGTTCATTAAGCTGTGTGTGGTTGCATCCACACCTTTTAAGATATAAAATTTATAACTAGATGGCCCTTTAAGAAAATCATTGCTGGGTCTAGAGACATTATATTAAAACTATTATATATAAAATAAGAACGTTTTTGGGGTGCAGAGCAATAGTACAGTGGTCAGGCAAATACAAAGTATTTGCCTATCCGTGGTTGACCCAGATCAATCTCACCCCTTAATTTTACCCTAAAATTTATACTCCAATATAAGCGGACACCCTTAAGTTTACCCTAAAAACTGGGAAAACTTAGTGACTTGAGTATAAGCCACTGGTAAATTTCAAAAATAAAAATATATACCCAAAACAATTACAATAATTGAGGAATCAGTAGGTTAATAATAACTTTAAAACTTTAAATAAAGTGCAGAGAACTGTAGCTTAACAAGTAACCAAGCTAAATCACAAAGGTTAAAATCCTTCAAAATTGGATTCCTCCTCCTCCTCATCTGTATGTCCAAACAGAGCTTCTGCTGTATCTGATGTGAGGGTATCAGCATAGACATTGTCATCATCATTGAGTTTGCAGATATCATCATCACTGCTGTCAGTCTCATACAAAGTGCAGAGTATTGTGGGTTAAATAGTTCAGTGGCATCCAGTTCAGTTCAGCCACCTACCTCGTTAGCTCAGCTTTGATTTGTGGACTGAGCTGAAGCACCGCCCCCTCCAGAAGACGACTGGAGACTACATTCATTTGATTTGGCGCATGCACACTGATCCAAATAACCTATATGACCCAAGTATAAGCCGAATTCAGTTTATACTAGAGTATATACAGTAGTACCCGAGCACTACTACCACCACCACCACGTATGAACAGCAGCAGCAAAAACCCAAACAAACAAAAAATCATTGCTATACTGTAAACTGAATAAACAATCATATCCTACTCTTCCCTAAGGTTGAAAAAAAAACAACCTTTTGCTGTATTTTGTGTAACACCTGTGATGCCTAGGGGTTATTCCTGGCTCTGCGTTCAGAAATTATCCTTGGGGCCGGAGAAATATCATGAAGGTAGGGTGGTTCGAATCCCATATGGCATCCCATATGATCCCCTGAGCCTGCCAGGAGCAATTTCTGAGCATAGAGACAGGAGTAACCCCTGAGCGCTGCTGGGTGTGACTCCCCCCCCAAAAAAAAATTCATCCTTGTCAGTGCTTGGGGGACTACGTGTACTATCACTCTGGCCCCCAAAATATCCTTTTTTGAAAAGCAATAATAAAGCCACACTTCAAAGCTAAAACTCAAATAAAAGCACTTTATTCTTTCTCTTTTTTTTTCCTTTTTTTTTTTTTTTTTTGGTTTTTGGGCCACACCCTGAGGTGCTCAGGGGTTACTCCTGGCTCTCTGCTCAGATATAGCTCCTGGCAGGCACGGGGGACCATATGGGACACCGAGATTCGAACCAACCACCTTTGGTCCTGGATTGGCTGCTTGCAAGGCAAACGCCGCTGTGCTATCTCTCCGGGACCATACTTTATTCTTTCAACCAGCAATTCCACCATTTGGAATTTATTATAAAAACAGATTCCAAAATGTTATATGCACAATTTCATAAGTGTTTGTTGTAGCATTTGTTTAAATATTTATATAAAATATAGCTTCATAAAATAATTGTATAAACATAGTTTTGCTCTGGTTTATTTTTTGAGTAACGTCCAGTAGCATTTGGGGCTTACTTCTACACTCAGGAATCAGTACAGGTAGCCTCATGGGATCATATATATGGTGCTGGTGTTTGAACTTGGGCAAGCTGCATGCAAGGTAAATGCCCTTGCCACTGTATTATTGCTCTGGCCCCAAACACAATTTTATATAAATATACAACTGTATAATATCATCTTCCAATGCCCATCGATCTGAGGATAATTTGAAAAACACATATATAAAATCACACAGTGGAAAACTGAGAACTTTTTTTTCCTTTAAGTAAAAATAATTTTTTAAGTAAGTTCTTTACAAGTTAACAATAGGGTTTTGTATGTACAATGTTCCAACACCACACCCTCTACCACAGAAAAATCTGCCTTCTTTATTCAAACAGAAAGCACTGCCCTCCATCCAATAGACTCAAGATTACTATTGCTCCCTATCGTTCCAGTCCACCACTACCCCCCACCTCCGAGCAATATCACCCACTTTGAGAGATTCTGTCCTAGATATTTTGTCTGGCAACTGGAATTACAGGCAATTATCTATGTCAACCATTCACTATGAACACAAAGTCAAAATGTGGCAAAAGGCTCATCAAGGCCTTTTCACCTTCACCATTCAATTATTTCCTGTTCCTACCTTTCTTTGAACTTTGATCATTGCCAGATATTTTTCAGTAATGATCCATTTCCTGGGTTAATTCTCCTGAGACTAATGACTCTTTGTAGAAACCATCAGAGAACTAATGGCAGGCACCTGTGACTAAAGCTTTACCTACCTTCAATCATTTGTTTCAAAGGGTTCAGAAAACTATAACCCATCCCTTGTACTTTGGCAATCTTATTAGAGGCTTGTTCCCAAAGGAGTCAAACATTTCATTTCTCTTGCTGTTAAAGTAAAGGCCTGCTCTGGTAATATTCCACATTTGTAGCCTAAAATCTATAAAAGAAGTTACTCTCCACTCCCCCACTCACTTCCTTTTGGTGAAACTTTTGGATGAAGGGACATTTCATGTCCAGTCTCCTGGCTTCTACAAGGTTTTTAATTGCTGCCTTCATTTTATAACCAAGCCAATCAGTAGCTTTGGCCAAGTGTGGGGTACAGAGACCAGCGACTCAGGTTAGACTGAGAAAAACAAGCAGCCTGGAGGTCAAACTCATCCACCCGTGAGAATTTAGCTAAACCAACCCTCAGAAAGAAGAGGGGATCTATAGACCCCCAGGCACTTCAGAGAGCTCTAGAATTTCTCTGATAACGAGTAGACTGCCTTAGGACAGGGGGATTTTCTAAGAATGCTTCACTCCTCATTCGATTTAGTGAGTGTTATTACCCTCTTGAGTCTCCAAAGGACTTAATAACTAACTCCTTTAGCGGTAAAAGGATGTTGGGCCGGAAGCCCCAGAGCCTGCTAGGTTATTGGTTTACTCAGGGCTCTTTAAAACAGCGGGGGTGATGTGGGGGGAGTAGAAAACAATATGAACTGATTTACATATGAAATACAGACAGGCACTTACACTGTGCCTCCCAATCACTATTATTGGCTTATACTTAACTAAGCCCCAACTACTCCAGGCAGGGAAAGTCTTAGAGTTTGAAAGAGACTTCTACAAAATGTAGACTGTCCACCTCTTTAACACATCACAAAATATGCCATTCATCCAAGAACTAAAATATGTAGCTTTGGAGGTGCTCAACTTTCATCTATGCAGTTCTCCTTGGAACCTCTGTGAAGGGCTAGGGTTCATTTCCCTGCTTCAAGGTCACTGAATGTTTCCGGAAGCCAAGAAAGGAGGGGCCTGCCCAGACTTGGTGACAACTGCACAAACCAGGCTCAGAATGCCCTAGGCCTAAGGTCTCCATCTCAAACCACACCATGCCACTCACCTCTGTCCAGTCCCCTTTTCTTAAGGCCCTATTTAGTTCAACGAACTAGCCTGCCTTGGTGTTTATAATGTGCCTAGGAAAACATCCTCTATTTCCCCCTTAACAATTAAGTCTTAAATCTACCAAGGGAAAAACTTGTGAGGGTGGCAGGGGTGAATAAAAGTGGAAATTTTCTGAAACTCCAGGCTTGAACCACCCTGACAATATTCAGTTGTTCGAGGGAGAGAAACAGACTGTTTCTTTCCAAAGGAAGCATGGTTTCCAATTCAAATATTTCCAGGGAGAATTAGAAAATGATCCATTTTTATAGTAAAAGACACTCAAAGAAAATGATTACATTTTAAAAAGTGAGAACAAGAGGTCAGAGTAATAGTATAGCAATAGGGCATCTGCCCTGCACACAGCCAACCCAGACAGACCTGGGTTCGATTCCTGGCATCCCATGTGGTCCCCTGAGCCTGCCAGGAGCAATTTCTGAGCGAAGAGCCAGGACTAACCCTCTGAGTGCCACTGGGTGTGCCAATGAGAACAAGAAATTTAATTTTTAGTGATCTTAATAGTAAGGTGGTCCAATAAAGTCCTTTAAAGAATCACCACCAGGGTCCAAGAGATAGGAGGGTGAGGTGCTTGCCTTGCTTGTGGCTGACCTGGGTTTGATCTATAGCACCAAAAGCGGTGCAGAGCCAAGAGTAAGCCCTAAGCACAATTAGATGCGTCCAAAACAAACAAACAAACAAAAATTTGGGGGTAAAATTATCATAACAAGTGCAGCCACTTACTGCAAATGGGTGTGGCACTGTGTCTTTCGATGAGATACTAATCTGACAGGAAGTTCCTCTCCCGGGTGGGGGGTGCCCACCTAGTGGAACTGTCCTCCCTTGAGAGCTGTTTTCTGTGTTTATGCAGGAGCCAGCTGTAGCTACCTTCCCAAGTTCCAGCAATTCCCTGAACTGCCCCTATTGTACACAATCCCTAGAGTTCCAATTCTGCTCTGGCAGTCACACAAATTGGTGACCAGACGTTCACTTCCTCCCAGAACACAGAAGTTACAGAACAGGCAGCTATGCATAGGGGCGAGAGGTCCACAATAGTCTTACATTTCAGAGCATCAAAATATCTTCTTATTCAGAAAGATCAGAGCAGATGGTCCATCAATATTTAAACAGCCTTATGCCGAAAACTCCCCAGCAACGTGGGCGGAATGCAGGACGTGGGGAAGAGCTCTGGGTAGGCAACTTTTGTTCTGCGTTAACAGAGCACACGGGGCCCCCTTTTAGCTTCCCCAATTTGATCCGTAATGATCTGTAATGACTCCCTCTCCTATTAAGTCACCTACCAATAGCCTCTTGGAGGCTGGGCTGCACCCCAGGGCATGATGAGATGCTGGGGAGACACCGCACCTCTGAACGGGAAGAAACAAAACGGGCTGGGCCAGCTACCTTCTCAGGTGGCCTTGAGATCCCAACAAGTGAGGTTCACAGGGAAAAGCGCTGCAGCTGGATCCCGGGGGGAGGCGTGTTGACACACCTGCTAACAAAGGCCTGGCCCGGTGTCTCCGTGCGGTGCACCTGCGCCGCACCCCGCCAGGTGAGCCGGAGCCTGTCTCGAGCTGTCACCTCTAGCTGTCATCTGGGTCTCAGCCTCGCCAGGGGCCTCCCCGTCCCAAAGCCCCCTCGACCCCGAGTCGGGCGACGCCCCCAAAGCCCGCAAGCCCTTACTTAGCCAGGAAGGAGGAGTTGGGCTTTCTCCTAACTCGCCCCACCCCACCCCACGCACCCCGCCACTCCACTCCGTCTCCTTCCCGGAACGTCCCGTCCCTTCCCGCCCGTCGCCGCCTCCCCCGAGGCCGGGAAGCCCGCCTGGCCCGGGCCAAGACTCCGCTCGCGGCCCCAACAGGTCTCGGAGCCTCTCGCCTCCCGCACCAGCCCCGGGAAGGCACCCGGCGGCGCCCCACGACTCCCAAGCAGGGCGCCCCTCACTCAGAGCGGGTGTGGGGAGCCCCCCGCACAGCCCGCAGACCCCCGCGCTGCAGCAGCAGGCACACGGGGCACTGTCTGTCTGTGGGTCGCTCTGGGGCGCGCGTCCCCATCCGAATCGGGGCGCCCTAAGGGGGGCCCCCGATGGGGGGCTCGAGCCGAGAGAGGCCCCCTCGCCCCAGACCTTTCTCCCCAGCGCTTCGCCTCGCCTCGCCTCACCTCTCCTTTCCTACAGTCTGGGTCGATTTCCGACGCTCGGCGCCCACAACCGCTGGGATCCGCCGCACTTGCCTCCGCGCCCGAAAGCCCGAAAGCCCGAAAGCGGCCGGCGGGCGCCTGACGTCACGACCGACCGCCCCGAGCGCCGCCCGCGAGCCTCGAGTCACCTGATCGCCCTGGCAACGCGCGATGCGGGGCGGGGTCGGGGCGCGCCACCGCCCGAAGCCCGCCCCACCCCGCCCCCACTTCGCCCGGCTCCGGCCTCGGCGCCCCCCAACCCCGCCCGGACTCTGTCGTCGTGAGACGCCGCGAGCGCAAGTGCCTGGTCCCAGGTCCAAGTCCACACTGGTCCAGCTCTTCTGGGTTTTGGTCACACCCGGCGGCGCTCGGGGGTTACTCCCGGCTCTGCGCTCAGAAATCGCTCCTGGCAGGCTCGGGGGACCTTAGGGGATACCGGGAGATCGAACCCGGGTCTGTCCCCCGTTGGCCACGTACAAGGCAAACGCCCAACTGCTATTCTAGTTCTGGCCTTTAAAGGCTTGAGGCTCATCTGTGGCTTGAGGTCTGGCAACTTTCCCCCCCGCACCCCATAAACCCAGCAACAGATGTGCAGCCTTTGCTGGGGAAGAACAAGACTTCATTCCAGTTGAGAATCCAACTGCAAGCCCCAGAGCAAGATCTAAGGCGAGCTTGCAAATCCTACAAGATGTTTGTGTTTCCATTTTGGAATTTATTGACTTTTCTTGTTTTCTTTGCCTTTTTTTTTTTTTTTTTTGGAGGGTGGGGGGACACCCGGCGGGGGTCAGGGGTTACTCCTAGCTCTGCGCTCAGAAATCGCTCCTGGCAGGCTTGGAGGACCCTATGGGATGCCGGGATTCCAACCATCGTCCGTCCTGGATTGCCTGCGTGGAAGGCAAACGCCCCACTGCTGAGCTATCTCTATGGCCTCTTATTGACATTTCTAGCTTTCCCCTTGCTTGAGATAATCTTAAGCCAGCCTTCTGTGTCCAGACTTCCTCCTAGACCTCTGTCTTTCAAATTTACAGAGAACATAGAGGGCCCAGTTTGAAGGTCGCTACTATCACCCCGACATTTCTTGCTGATTGAAGTTTAGGTTTTACTCTCCCTCCCTCTTGCCACGTCATGGAGGATTGGTTTATTTCATCCTTCCCTCTCAGAACATGGGCATTCAGGCCCAAAAGTTCGTATCTCAGTGATATTTAGTGAGCACCCTTTAGTTCCTGGCAATGGCCTAAGCTTGGGAGACTGAGGTATGGTCTTGAAGATGAGAGATGTAGTGGGAAAAGCACTTGCCCTGCTTGGTCCCCAGCCTCCTATATGGTCAGCACTGAGCACAGCAGGTGTGTCCCAAGGCCCTCCCCCAAGTTGTAACCTTGAGCGAGTTGCCCACCTTCCCTGAGCCTTTGCCTCAGTGATATAATGGTAATAACTACCTCACAACTATCATAAGCTTTAGATAAATTATAGGACAAACAATCCAGATTCATAATTTTTCAAAGGGCTATTAATAAACAAACAAACAAAAAAAAAAACCTTTTTGACGCCAGAGCAATAGTTCTTGGGTAGAGCATTTGCCTTGCACACAGCTGACTTGGGTTCAATCCCTGGCATCCTCTATGGTCCTCCAAGGACTGTGGGAGGGAAGGGAGGGAGGGAGAGAGGGAGGAAGGAAGGAAAAAATAGAAAACCAAAAGAAAGAAAGAAGAAAAAAAGAAAAACAAAAAACCCCAAACTTTGTATTTTTATACGGCCTTGTTTATTTATTAATCAATTAGATAGAAAGCTGTTTTTTGGATGCCTACTGTATACTCAACACTGATGAATACAAAATATTCTATATCCTGATTGGCCCTCCAGGTATTTAACTCCTTAGGGAAACAAAACAGGGTGACAGACCTTGCAGAGCCACTAGGAAATTGAAAGTACATCATGTCCTTCTGTGTCCTCAGAACATGAGAAGGAAAGACAGGCCAGCTGTCTTGGCAAAAGGGGATGTGTGAAAGGAAGGGAACTTAAACAGACCCCTGAAAAGTGAAACTGGTAAGAGAAGATGATATTCTCAGTGATGCCACCTGGACACAGGCTCAGAAAATATTTGCCAGGTGAGTGAAGGATTAAACAAAGTGAGCAAAGGCAATAACAGTAGAGAGTGATGGGTACAGCCATCAGACCAGCTGGCATAGGTTGTGGAGATTAGTAAATTCTGAGAAATAAAAGGTAGAGAGAGCAGACTGTGCAAGAACTTTTGAGACAACAGAATCTTCTGGAAGGAATATGAGGTCTGGAGCTGGAGTTATGAGGTTCCATTCTTATTTCATCACTGATTGGCCATGTGACCTTGAGCAAGTCATTTACCTTCTCTGAACACCAGTTTCCTCACCTAAAAATATTGGGATGACATAGATGTCTATTTTATAAGATCTCTTTAAGAACTAACTAAGGGGGCCGGGCGGTGGCGCTGGAGGTAAGGTGCCTGCCTTGCCTGCGCTAGCCTAGGAGACGGACCGCGGTTCGATCCCCTGGCGTCCCATATGGTCCCCCAAGCCAGGAGCGACTTCTGAGCGCATAGCCAGGAGTAACCCCTGAGCGTTACCGGGTGTGGCCCAAAAACCAAAAAAAAAAAAAAAAAAAACTAACTAAGATAATGTATACAAAGCAAACATGGCTTGCACGTAGTAAATAGTCTAAACTATTAGCTTTTGGTCCAGAGTGATAGTGCAAGACAAATGGCACTTTATGATCCCTGCCAACACTAGTTGTTCCCCTGAGCACTGTCAAAGATCACTCTGAGCACTGCTATTTCCTCCACATCAAATTAGCTCTAATTAATGATTTATTAAGAGCAGAGAAAAAAGAATAGATTCAAAATGAAAACTGCAAAAAAAAAAAATTTAACGAGCTATTCAGTGTGGAAAATTCAAACGAAATGCAGTATTTTGTGAAGAATCCTTCATGCTGGTCAAGAAACAAAAGTATCGGCACAGGAAAGGCACACTCCCAAAGGGTAAAGGACTGACTCGAAACCATTTTTGAAGAGCTGGAGCAATAGCACAGCAGGTAGGGCGTTTGCTTTACATGTGGCTAACCCGGGTTCAATCCTCAGCATCCCATATGGTTCCGTGAGCCTGCTAGAAACGATTTCTGAGTGCAGAGTCAGGAACACTGCAGGGTGTGGCCCAAAAACTAAAAACAGAGAAAAGAAAAGAAATAACTTCTGAAAAAAGAGGAAGTTTGCTGCCTCTACTTACACAGGCATGTGGGAATGGAGCCTGGCAAGCAGTTTTCAGCAGTGTGCTAAATAAACATCCCTAGATGCTGTACAAATCAAACATCTTTTTTTTTGTTTGTTTTTGTTTTTGTTTGTTTTTTGGGTCACACCCGGTGGTGCTCAGGGGTTACTCCTGGCTGTCTGCTCAGAAATAGCTCCTGGCAGGCACTGGGGACCATATGGGACATGGGGATTCGAACGAACCTCTTTTGGTCCTGGATCGGCTGCTTGCAAGGCAAACGCCGCTGTGCTATCTCTCTGGGCCCAAACATCTTTTTATTGAATTTTTTGTTGTTTACTTTTATTTATTTACTTATTACTTATTTACTTTTTTATTTCAGGCACCATAATTTACAAGTTTATTAGTCATAGTAGGGTTTTATGCATAAAAGTTTCTCACACCACAACATCCACTTTGCTCCCTCGCCCCAGGCACTCCACCTCCATCCTTGGACTTTGTTGAGCTTCCTCCTGAAGACTAGTTATTAGTTTTTATTATCCTTGGATATTCATTTCCATACTACGTTTCTTTCTATTCCACATATGACAGATCATTCTGTCCCTCTTCTGATAACTTTACCTAACATATTGCTCTCCAGATTCTTCCATATAGCATTAAATTGCATATTTACTTTTTTCCTTGTGTATTCTAAATGTTTAAGAATAGATCATTGGATGAGGAAACTATGATACGTATACATAAACCATCTGTTTGCTTTTATTTGTTTACTTAAAAGTTTCAATTATAATTCTATATATTGAAATACCTGCATATGACATTCTGATCATCAAGTGTATAATTTCTTTTTTTTCTTTTTTTTCTTTTGAATTATGAGAACAAAGATGCAAAGAAAGAGGACAAGGTAAAGTTACAGTGGAAGGACAATCACCCATAACATTATTCTCAGAAGTCCCCTTGCTGATATCTTAACTTTGAACTTTCAGCCAAAGAACATTAAGATAAATAAAACAGAATCCATGTACAATTACTTTGTCCCTCAAGTCCCCGGATTGTAACACATTATAATATTTTTTAACAGCACACAAGGCAATCTAAAGCCATAAAACTTATGTAACTCCTTAAACATTAGAGGCATAGTATTTTTTACATTTCCATGTACATGCATATTAGCTTAAGTTAACCTCAAATATTAAGTGGTTTTTTTTTTTAAGGATTAGAGTCAAAGGAGCACAGTAAAAATGGTGTTAGAGTGGCAATTGTTGTTTGCATAGGCCCACAAAAATATGAGAGGCATGGAAAAGAATAACCTTGGCCTAAATTCAAAGAGATCCTACCCCTGAAGTTTCCTGGCATAAGACAAACTCTAGGCTCCAGGCAAGTTATTGTCCAATCCAAGACATTGTCCGTAGTGCCAACACACTTTTCACACAGTCTCTGTTGTTGGTATCATGTTTCTGTATTAAAGATCCTGGAATCTGCATATCCTACATTGAAGTCATGATGTGGAGCATCTTCTCGTTTCACCTCACCATTAAAGGGCAATGCAGGAAGCCCTGTCCTGTAAGCAGGTCATTGTTGTTAAGTCTTCTCAGTGTTAAGGGAAGTCACTTTTGAGCAAGTCGATGTCTGAGCAGTGGTAGCGTCTTCCGTGGTAGAGAATTGCTTCCAGGTGATTTTATAGACAAACCTGGATGTTTCATGGGTGGCTTCCCTGGTTCAGGGGTGAATGGAAAATGCCCTTTCTTCTGAGGCCTGTGCCAGGTCATTATGTCAATGTTCAGGGTGTAAGGTCCCTTTGCACTACAAGATTTGTGTATTCCAATCTCTATTAGATAGGATCTTATTTGTATGTATAGTATTTTCTCATTTTAATGTGCCTATGCAAAAAAGGAGCAATGCCACGTGGCATTATTGGTGCATATGGGGAACATAAGAACAAGTCCAATAATCCCCATGACATGGTTCAATCATAAGCATTAAACTGGGGGACTCTTTCACCAAAATTCCTTGTTGAACAGCTCATAAAGAGAAGATAAAAAGTGGTTAGAATCGTCATTGTATAAGAGAATATTTAGTAAGACTTATAGTTGTCAGGGAAAAACAAAATATTCTAAAGACATATGTGTCCATTTTATGTCTTTTGAAACTGTTCAGGGTTGTTACACACAATGCACGGCTTAGGTCTGTGATTAGGATTGTGCAATACTGAAGTTAAAAAGAGTAATGTGGGTTAGTGATGTTTGGGTGAGAGAGTTAAGGAGTAAAAATGAGCTTTGAAGGGGTGTGGAAAAGGGTAGAATACAAAATGGACATTCTGGATACTCAAAACATAACATAAAGATAAGGAATACTTATCTTATCCATATGCAGAGTGGTCAGAAATTGCCAGTGACAAACTTAGTGCAACCGAGCAAATCTCAGCACACCCCAAGTTAGGACCAACCATTTCTGGCCGCCTGGGCTGCCACCCCAGAAGGCCTGGAGTCAGGGGGCAGAAGATGGGAAGGCTGGGAGCCTATCAAGGCTCCCAGCGCACCCAAGTTAGGGAGAAGGCCTTCCACATGGGGTCTCCCCCAACCCCATGCCAGCTAGAGCTAGCCTCCAGCTCAAGAGAGGATCGAGAGAGCCAAGTGTATAATTTCTAAACACATCATAAGACAAATTCACTTTCTTGGCCTCTAATTTCTTCTCAGCTCCCTCTGCTCAGTCCTCCTTCTTCTCAGGAAACCACTAACAATTCTGGAACAACATCATTTTAAAGCTCAGAAGTTTAATGGTAAACATAAACAGAATTCCCCTAATTCAAGAACAGAGTTTTAAGCACTGGGGAAGTCCAGTAAGACCTGACTATCAGGGGCCGGGAAGGTGGCGCTAGAGGTAAGGTATCTGCCTTGCACTAGCCAAGGAACAGACCTCGGTTCGATCCCCCAGCGTCCCATGTGGTCCCCCCAAGCCAGGAGCGATTTCTGAGCACATAGCCAAGAGTAACCCCTGAGCGTCAAACGGGTGTGGCCCAAAAACCAAACCAAACCAAAACAAAACAAAACAAAACAAAAGACCTGACTATCAGCTTATTTCAGAGTCTTCCCCTCATGGAAGCAGTCACCAGTATAGTTGAAAACCTGTAAAAAGAATAACCAGATTTTGGGTGCCTTTTTTCTTCTTAAAGAGATTTAAAAATAAAAGCTTCTTGAAACAAAAGTCTAGGACCATACACCTTCACAGGTGAATTCTGAAAAATGTAGATGAGGAAATACAAATTCATTTTTTGAGACCACAATTATTCTGATACTCAAATTTGAAGAAATTATAGATATTAATTAGAAAATATTTGATGAATAGAGGAAAAACCCAACAAAATGGGCCAAAGAGCACAGAGGGCTGAGTGCATGCTTGACATGCAGGAGGCCCAAGTTGATTCCTTTTACCTCATGATTCCCCAAGCACCTCTAGAAGTAATTCCTAAGCGCTGACTTGGAAGGAACCATTGAGTAATGCTAGGTGTGGCCCCCAAATAAGTAAATAAGTGATCAACAAACAAAAGTCAACAATAGATGAAGAAGATACTACACAATCAAATTGGATTTATTTCAGGAATGTAAGGATGGTTGAACCCACTAAACAAGATGCAAGACATAAATGAAACTGTTATGTCATACAATCAGTTAATAGATGCATAATTAGCATGTGGCAAAATTTAATGTCTATGATAAAAATGGTCAAAATTTGGTGTAGACGGAATATACTTTAACAAATAAAAGCCATATAACTCATAGTATACTCAGTGATGAAAGGGTAAGTAGTTTTCTTCAGATCAGAGCAAGACAAATATCACTCTGTCCCCCATAGCAATATATTTTGCTTGCTTGTTTTGGGGACCACAGCTGGAAGTGCTCAGATCTTACTCCTGGAGGGACTTCATGCCTTAATCCTGGTGGCACTCCATATTTGGTGTTAGGGAATTGAACCAGGGTCAGCCAGGTGCAAGGCAAGTACCTTACCAATTTTACTCTATGGTCTTCTAAACACAGCAAATGAGAGAGAGAGAGGGGTGGGGGAGAGAGAAGAGAGAGAGGAGAGAGAGAGGAGAGAGAGAGAGAGAGAAAGAGAGAGAGAGAGACCAGGAGGCTCGCATTCCCTGATTTCAAGTTATATAACATCTCTATATTATTCAAAACAGTGTGATATTGGCATAAAAACAGAAAGAGGAGCCACAGAGATAGTACAGCAGGGAAGATGTTTTCTTTGCATGTAGCTGACCTGGATTCAATCCCTGGCACCAGAATAAACCTTATAAACTTTGGGGTGTGGCCCAAAGCAAACATAAAAACAAAAAAACACAAAGAGGCAGATCACTTGATCACTTGAACATAAGGAGTCTTGAAAGAACC
This sequence comes from Suncus etruscus, assembly GCF_024139225.1. Classification (NCBI taxonomy): domain Eukaryota; kingdom Metazoa; phylum Chordata; class Mammalia; order Eulipotyphla; family Soricidae; genus Suncus; species Suncus etruscus. The sequence continues at coordinate 25,159,384 of NC_064861.1, forward strand.
CCATGCTTATATATCTTATGAATTTATTACAAGAGTCAAAATTATAAAATATAGAAGAGAGCTGTAAATTAGTTAAGAACAAAAATATATAGAAGAGTCTTCAATAAATGATGTTGCAAAAAATTAAAGATTCACATGCAAAAGAACAAAATTGAATCACACTATTACTCCATACACAAAAATTAACTAAAAATGAATTAAAGACTTGAACAAAAGACCTGCAATTATAAGATATGTTTTATAGTTGAAAATAAAGGCAATAAGGGTTGGAGTGATAGCACAGCAGTAGGTTGTTTACCTTGCACAAGGCCAACCCTGACGGACCTCAGATCGATTCTCACCCAGCAACCCTTATAGTCCCTCAAGCCTGACAGGGGCAATTTCTCAATACAGAGCCAGGAATAACCCCTGAGTGCCACCAGGTGTGACCCAAAAACCAAAAAAAAAAAAAAGGCAATAAATTCCTTTACTTTGTTCTTGGTGATTTTAAAGAACTGATGCTGAAAGCACAGACAGGACATATAACTAGAGAGTCATAGGATAGCAGATGGGGTGCTTGCCTTGTATACAAGTGATATGGGTTTGACTCTGTATGGTCCTCCGAGCATCACCATGAATAATTCCTGAATACCAAGCAAAGAGTAATCTCTGAGCATTGATTGACCCCAAAACAACAACAATAACAACAACAACAACAAGATATAAAGGTAAAAAAAAATTTACAATGGGACTGGAAAGAGTGTAAGGGTTAAGGTGTCTGCCTTGCAAATGTCTATCTCTGGTTCAATTCCCCATTATCACATATGGTCCCCCAAACACACACTATGGGATGTGGTCTGAAACATGCTCATTGTCCTAAAAAACACACAGACATACACACAAAAACTCATAAGCAAGAAGAATAAAATACTTGGGGTTGGAAAAATAGAACAGCAGGTAGAGCGCTTGCTGGGCACAAGGCCAACCCAGGTTCGATCTCTTGGTCCCTTGAGCACCATTAGGAATGATTCCTGAATGCAGAGCCAGGAATACGCCCTGAGCATAGCTGGGTGTAGCCCAAAAACAAAAACAAAGAATAAACTTCTGTGAAAGAATCCAAAGCAAATCAACAGCTGAAAAGACAACATTCTAAATGGGAGGAAATATTTGTGAATCACACATCTGATAAAAGTACATTTTATTTTATTTTATTTTATTTTGGTTTTGGGTCACAGCCAGGGATGCTGAAGGGGCTATTCCTGGCTCTGTGCTCAGGAGTTACCCCCGGCAGTGCTCAGGGGACTGGAAAATTGAACCATGTCCACATGCAAGGCAGGTGGGTAATCTGTTCTATCTCCAGCCCACGCTCCAAGCTAAAATGTTTGCCCAACTCTGCCTTATAAGTAAAATGGGGGAGATATAGCCATGGGTAAACACAGGAAAAGGCCTTGCTGCAAGCCGTGACAAGGATATAATCATGCCATTTTGTTGTTGTTGTTGTTGTTGTTGTTTAGGGGCCACACCCAGCGGTGCTCAGGGGTTACTCCTGGCTGTCTGCTCAGAAATAGCTCCTGGCAGGCACGGGGGACCATATGGGACACTGGGATTCGAACCAACCACCTTTGGTCCTGGATCAGCCGCTTGCAAGGCAAATGCCGCTGTGCTATCTCTCCGGGCCCCTAATCATGCCATTTTCAACAATGAGAGTGGAACGTGAGGTCAATATACTAAGTGCAGTGAGAAAGAGAAAGGCAAAGAGTATGGTTTCGTGTGTGTGTGTGTGTGTGTGTGTGTGTGTGTGTGTGTGTGTGTGTGATCAAAACAGAAAGAAAAACCCCTAAGATCATAGATTAGAGAACAGAGTAGTGGTAGTGACTGGAAGTGAGAAGTGGGGATGAGTGAAAGGGGTGAAAGGTCAAATAGCACAGCTTATAAAATACTTAAGTGAGGGTCAGAGTGAATAGTTCAAAGGGTTGGGGAGTATCTTTGCACTCAGGAGCCCCAGGTTCAATTTCTACCCTGAGCACTACTGAGTGTTCCTCTTTCCCACCACCAAAAATAATGGGGTGTAAATAATGGGGGTATAATGGAGAGTAGAGTTAATACTACTAAATATTTTGCAACTATATTTGGTGATAGATATTAACTGGACTAGTTGGGATAACAGTTTCCTCATATATACAAAACTTGAGTCAGCATGTTGTACAACAGAAACTAATCTGTTGTGTGTCGATTTTACCTCAACCTAAAAAAAAGAAGGGGCCGGAGCGATAGCACAACAGGTAGGGCATTTGCCTTGCACATGGCTTACCTGGGTTCAATCCCTGGCTTCCCATATGGCTCCCTGAGCCTGCCAGTTGTGATTTGTGAGCACAGAGCCAGGAGTAACCTTTGAGCACTGCCAGGTTGTAGCCATCCGGTGGTGATGGGCCAATGGCCACGCAGAGGAAGAGTGGAGGACAGGGTTCAGAGACAAGAGAGGCTCTCCAAGAGCAGGTCAGTATTACAGCTCATTGATTGCAGGTGGGGATGGGGCAATTATACAAAACAGTGAACAATAGGAGAGCTGAGATTGCCCGTATATGGGAAGAGTAGGAAGAAGTAAAAGATCATTAACTGTGACATCAGTCAGGTGGTGTTTTTCAGACATGCAGAGTTCCATGTTGGCTGACGTGGCTTAGGTGAAAGCAGGATGTGGGCCCCGCTGACGCTTGCAGCAAGGCCCGGTCCATTCTCTACCCATGGCTACAATTTCCCCTTTATATTTACACGAAGGAGTTGGACAAAACATTGTAGCTGGACCGGGGGAGAACGGGGCTCATATCTATGAACTGTGAACTGGTGCACCATCACATGGGTAATCTTCCTGAAGTGGGTCTTAAGTCTTGGATAGCCTCCTTAATGATACAGTATGCTTTCTCAATAATTTTTGCAATTTCCCCAATAACTCAAGTTCCCAAAAGGGATCAGGATGTGGTGAATAGGTATGGGATGGTTTTGCTTGGGGTGGGATGTCACAAAGAGTCTCTGGTAAGGGCTGGATCTTCATTTCTATTGCTCGGTGTTTGCACTCTGGCGTCTGTCCCCATACAGAGATTGCCACAGTCATTTTGGGATCATGATGCCATGTCCATCTTGAAGAGGTGGATGTCTTCCTGGGCTTAATCGTCTTTGGGGCCAGCCCAGAGTTGGGCCACTCAAAGAGGGCTTAGGCTGGGCTTGACCCAGCCAGGTAAAGATGCCAGACCTAACCCAGATTCTGCCACGCCAGGTGTAAACAACAACAACAACAACAACAACAACAAAAGAGGATTAGAGAGACAATACAGTGAGCAAGGTCAACCCTGGTTCATCTCTGGTGGTGAATATGGCCCCAACACTTGCTGAGAATGATCACTGAGCACAGAGCCAGAAGCAGCCCCTGAGAACCACCAAGTATGGCTTAAACAAAGCTCTCTCCATAAAAAATTTTTTTAAAGGAGAAAAACTTAAAAAAAAATAAATAAAAGGAGAAAAACTTGCTGTTTTGCCATTTTTGACTGCTGTGAAAGAGAAAGTCACAAAGCCATCATGTGCTGGAGCCCTCAGTTGGAGGTTTGGGGTTCCATGTATCTGTGCAACACCTCTTTCTTTGTGTTATATGTTCAAAGTCCAGTTTGCTAGCTGGAAATGTTGCCACATCAAGTGACTAAAATGCTATTCAAACCAACTTAAGAAAGAGGGAGAGAGAATTTCTTTGGTTAAAAAGAAAAATTTCCAGATACCAATCTGAGCTGCAGGCATTGCTATTGGTGTATACATAGACCCCCATCTTCTTTTGGGTGTTATCCTGCAGTGTTGGGCAGTCTCTGACACCGCACTCCACAACACTCCCACAGGGAGAGTCCCAGCCAAATGAAGGGGGCAATTCATATGTATAGCATGTGCCTTACATGTGTGAGACCCTGCATTCCATCCCTGGCATCACAAATATGTTTTTGTTTGTTTGTTTTTGGGTCACACCCAGAGATACTCAGGAATTACTCATGGCTATGTGCTCAGAAATCTCTCCTGGCTTGGGGAACCATATGGGATGCCCTAAGCTTGCGCCACCACTCCAACCCCCCAATTTTTTTTTTAAGAAAAACAAGGGCCAGAGAGTTAGGACAGTGGGTCAGTTGCTTGCTTGAAGAGCTGAACAAGGTGTCAATCCTTGATACCACATATGGTCCTCTGAGTCCTGCCAGCAGTGATCCCTGAGCACAGCCAGGAGTAAGTGCTGAGCATGAGCACTGTTGGATGTGGCCCCCAAACCAGAAAAGTAATGCTCCAGACTGGAGGCCCAGTGTTGGGACTGGCTGTGGATCACTTGCTTTTTCTATGAATGTTTGGCAGTGGCCAGAGGTTGGGAACATATCAGCTAGTTCCCATGTTCTCTTCTGGAGCTTCCCAACCCCACAGCTGAATGAATGTGTGGGAGGAATTGCTTCCCCAAGAAGGAAGGATCTTTACCAGAACTGGGAGGACTGATGCTGAGCAAACAAAAAGCACAGCTGACTCCTCTAGGTGGCCCACACAGAGGCCACCAACCTCCAGAGGGTCCTGGAGGTACATGGAATCCAAAATTGCAATAGCAAACTTTGCACTAGTTTGGGAGTCAACCCACCTTATTGTTGCCAGGAAAATTGCAACCAGCTGCAGTAAAATTGGGGTACTGGCTGAGATCCTGGAGAGAATCTGTCGTGGTTTTATCTAAGTGCACTCCTTTCTGGAAGTCTGACTTCTGGGCAAGCTCTTCACAGAGCACTTAATGTTTCAAGCGTGTCAGCACTTTGAGGTCTCCAAAGGCATCACGTAACTGTGTGCATTTAATTTTATTTATTTATTTTTGGTTGTTTTGAGGCCACACAAAGCCATACTCAGGGCTTACTTTTTGGCTCTGTGCTCAGGGATGACTCTTGGAGGATTTGAAGGACCGTATGTGGAACCATAATGGTTCCAATGATGGAACCTGGGTCAGTCCTGTGCAAGGCAAGACCCCTACCCACTGTACTATCTCTCTGGCCTGTAAATCAAGATATTTGGAAGCCGATTCCTGATGTGTCCTAACTTTAAAATTCTAGCCCTGGAGGGGAACATACTTTCCCTTAAGGCTGTGGCTAAGCTGAATATAGCAGTGAAGTTCCTGGCAACTCTGAAGACTCACCCTGTGTTTTGGTATTTTAAAGGAATAAGAGTGGATGTCTGTGAGAACAACCTTTGATTTGTAGAGCCAGCCTATAAGTCTATTTGCAACAATATTTATCAAATTAACCAATAATCACTTAGTACATGACTAAAGACTCAAGGAAACAATTCCACATTCCATTCAATATCTATTAAAAAGTACCTACCAGAAACTATACAAGGCCCTGGATATGTCAGAATAAACAAAATGGCGGGCCCGGAGAGATAGCACAGCGGCATTTGCCTTGCAAGCAGCCCATCCAGGACCAAAGGTCGTTGGTTCGAATCCTGGTGTCCCATAATGTCCCCCGTGCCTGCCAGGAGCTATTTCTGAGCAGACAGCCAGGAGTAACCCCTGAGCACTGCTGGGTGTGACCCAAAAACAAAAACAAAAACAGAATAAACAAAATGGAATATATATATATATATTTATATGTATATTATTTTTTTGAGGGAAGTTGCTCCTGACTCTGTGCTCACGGGACTTAAGTGGTGCTGGAGATTGAACTGAGGACCAGCCAAGTTCAAGAAAGTTCCTTATCCCCTGTACTATTTCTCTGGCCCATAAAGTGGAGTTTTAAAATTCTTGTTTATACAAAGGTTACATTCCATTAGATACAGTCACCTGTATAAACACATTCTAGAACTTTCTATGCCAGTGACAGAAAGTATGCTGTGTACCAATGAGCATGGAGCAGGAAGGGCAACTCCTCTGTGCTCAGCTTCCGCATACTCTGCAGATAGGATCTCATTTTCTCTATTCCTGGGGGTTAAACATGGCTTTATAGAGACACAGCCTCAGGATTATGTGGTTGGTCAAGACAGAGACTCTCATTGTGTTTTTTGTTTGTTTGTTTGCTTGCTTGTTTTTCAGCCACACCCTGCAGTGCTCAGGGTTTACTCCTGGCTCTGCATTCAAGAATCACTCCTGGCAGTGCTCAGGGTACCATATGGGATGTCAAGAATCAAACTAGGTCGGTTGCATGCAAAGCAAGTGCCCTATACGCTACACTCTCTCCAGCCCCGACTCCTGGCTTTAACCAGGACTGCCATGGTGTGGCGAGCAGAGTGGGGGGAACTACAAGGATTTTAGCGAATTGCCAAGGGCACCATTCTGGGGTCCAGTGAGGCCATATGTTGGGTCTTTCAACAGATAGCACATACAGGATGTGAAAACCAATGTTCAAAACAGTGAAAGAGGCCAGAGAGACAGTACAGAGAGTAGGGCATATGCCTTATATGAAGTCAACTAGGATAAAATCCCTGGTACCAGATATGATCTCCTGAATACCACCAGGAGTGATCTGTGAGCACAGAGCCAGGAGTAAGCCCTGAGCATGATTTAAAAAATCATTATCATCATAATAAAGTGAAAATTAAACAAATCATCTTTGAGTGGGACCAGAGCAATAGTATAGCAGGGAGAGCTCATGCATTACATGCAGCTGATCCAAGTTTATTCTTCAGCATTCCATATGGTCCCCAAAGCCCTGCCAGGAGTTATCCCTAAGTTACATGTGGCCCCAAAACAAAACAATAGGAACTAAACAAAAACAAACCAAAAAAAGCTTGAGCATAGTTCTTTTTTTTTTTTTTTTTTTTAGTTTTTTGGGTCACACCCGGCAGTGCTCAGGGGTTACTCCTGGCTGTCTGCTCAGAAATAGCTCCTGGCAGGCACGGGGGACCATATGGGACACCGGGATTCGAACCAACCACCTTTGGTCCTGGATCGGCTGCTTGCAAGGCAAACACCGCTGTGCTATCTCTCCGGGCCCTTGAGCATAGTTCTGGCAATGGAGCTGCCCCTATGTTAAGGATAACTCTGTCCAGGAGGGGCTCTGGGAGGAGGGTTTCCAAAGAGCCGCCCTGAAACCAGATATAAGCAGAAACAGATATAAGTGGATACAGCTGTGGTCCTTGCCCCAAAGATCTCTCGTCTGACCCCATAAATTAAGGCAGAAAGGATGCACTCGCTTACCACCGAGTCAGGGCCGTAGTGAGATGAAGGAAGCAGCTGGAGCACCATGTACCACACACCATGGAGGAGGCAGGCACAGAACCCAATATGCCAGCTCGACAGGCCATCTTATCTGAAAGGGAAAATTTAACTTCAGGGCGGGCTGCGTGCTACATCTTTGTGCCTAATAATGATCATTATGCTGTCAGCACACATGACGTGGTTCAAAATAATTCCCCTCCTAAAAGTCAAATTCTGGCTTCCAGGCCTTTCCTGGCACCTCCATCCCATATGGGCCTCCCACGCTCAACAAGCCATTCCTCTTTCCCATCTCATTTGCCCCTCATCCCTCTAGGGACCCAAGGAGGCGACCCCAGTGAGGCCAGATTTGTTCCTGGAATGGAGCTGTGCCCTGCTGGTGGTGGTGGGCAGGGCCTCTTCCCATCCTGGTCTTTGCAGTGGGGACCAAGAGCATTCCTATTTAAAATGAAAATATTTGCAAACTCCACCAGACAATAGTTCCCTTTGGAAAAGTGTAAAGGGATTCCCATCTTTGGTGGTAATGGGATCAGAAAACCTCTGTTTACTACAAGAATGCTTTCAGAAAGGGAAGTGAAATCTGGCACACAAAAATCCCATTTCTCTCTGCTCTCAAAATAGAAACTTGCAGCCATATGCCGCGTGTGTCCCCCACAGCCAACAGCCCCGCGTCGTGCCCACCTCCTCCTTCTGTCGCTTGGCTGCAGCCCATGAATATGGCACTGCTGTGAGATTCTTCGAAGATCACACAAGTGCTCCTGGCTGGGCCGTGATGACTTGGTTGGCACCGCAGGGCCTTCATAGCCCCTTGGGGCCCTCATGGCTCCTCAGGGCCCTGGAAGCAGTTTGAAAAACACACGTAAGAAATATTCAAAACATTCTGAAAGGGCCAGCTCAGAGAAAACTTGTATTCTCCCACTTTCCCTTGCTTGGAAGATAATTTAGGATCCAGAGCAAGTGATTTCTCCCTCTCACTGTCCTGTACTCCAGCTCAAGTCCCCCTGTATCCTTGTGTCCTTACCAGGGGCCAACCCAAGAATGACTTACCAAGGGCCAGAACAATGAGTAGGGCACTTGCCTTGCATGCAGCTGACCCGGGTTGGATCCCGGCATCCCATATTGGTCCCTTGAGTGCCAACAGGAGTGATTCCCTAGTGAAGAGCCAGGAATAACCCCTGAGTATGGCTGGGTATGGCCCCCAAATAAAAACAAATAAAAAAGTATTATTTGCTGTCCCTGTTGGACAGGAGTTTCCATCTTCTCAGCAGTAAAATGTAATGTGGCCAGTTTACTATGAGCAGCCAAGGAGAGCACTCAAGTTAAAAGATCAGCCTGACCCTTGGCATCCCCATTTTTCTGTAGCTCCTTGGACAGGTCACCAGGAGTCAAATATGACAGCGTGGGTGCACATCACAAGTGCACACATGGCCACCTTCACTGTGCCACTCCCAAAGCTGCCTCCATATCATATTTGTTCACTGCCCACCATCCTCTTTGGTGCCATGATCAGAAGCCTGGTGCCAGATCAGAAGCCTGGTGCCAGATCAGTTACCCTCTGGCCTTCCGGGTAAGTGGTATTGAGATGAGGTGTGGCACTTTTCCCTTTTTCTAGGATCTATTCTAGATGGAAACCAAAGCCTTTTACTAGCCTCAAAACCTGCTCTTCCTGATGTGTCCTTGTTAGTGACTCTCATCCCTAGGGCCCAGACTGGAAGCCCCTGGATTGAGGATGACTCCAATCACCTCTTGGCAGAGCTGGGCCCTGCTCCCTTCTGCCCTGTTTTGCTTTCTCCTTCACTGAGATCATCAGGAGATCCAAATCTCAAAGGGTGGCCTGGCCCTAATAACCCTGGACTTGAAAGATTTCAATAAGGCATAGCAGGTAGGGCATTTGCTTTGCAAGTGGTCATTCTGGGTTCAACCCCCAGCATTCCATATGGTTCCCAGAGCCTGCCAGGAGCAATTTCTGAGTGCAGAGCCAGGAGTAACCCCTGCTACCAGCTATGGTCCCACTGGGGGAAAAAATAAAAAAGAGAAGGTTTAAAAAAATTTAATTGATGGGGCTGGAGAGATAGCATGGAGGTAAAAGCATTTGTCTTGCATGCAGAAGGTCGGTGGTTTGAAACTCAGCATCCCATATGGTCCCCCGAGTCTGCCAGGAGCGATTTCTGATCATAGAGCCAGGAGTAACCACTGAGAGCGGCCGGGTGTGACCCTCCAAAAATTTAATTGAGGCATGGATAATCTATTTACTTTATTCATGTATGCATTCTTTATTTTTATTCATTTCCCCATCCTTCCCCCTCATCGTTGGTTATGGAGATGGCAGGTTTTACACACTGGGGCTAGCAGAAGCGAAAGGAGCATTTTGTATCAGGTTGTGCTGCTCACACATATCCACCAGGGGTCGCACTACCTGATCATGTGCTCACACCCCTTTTCCCAGGTGGTACTCACTTCAGCGGTTTCCACACACACCTGATGGTGGTGAAGTCAGAAGGTTCTTGTGGCACCAGGGACTCCAAAGAGTAGAGATGCAAAGATCATGCCAAGCACATGTGAGATATTGTGTATTTGAATTCATGACCATATGTTTGCCGAGCAAAGTAGGTATTCTAAGCACTGTTCCTTCAGATGTGACTCAAAATTTTCCTGTTTTGTTTTGTTGTTTGTTCGTTGGTTTTTGTTTTTCTTGGTTTGTTTTGGTTTGGTTTTGACTAAAAAATTCTTGGTCTAGGACAGTTCCAAGGCTGCAATACATGCTTTCCCTGTCGCCCTTTGGCTACACCTGCCGGTGCTCAGGCTCTTTACTGGCTTTTCACTCAGGGATCACTTCTATGGAGCTCAGGGGACCATATGGGGTGCTGGTCAACCTCATGCAAAGCAAATGCCCTACCTGCTCTACTATCGCTCCAATCTTGCAGTCCATGCTTTGCATAAGAAATCCCAGGTTCGGGCTAGGAATGATAGCACAGTGGTAGGGTGTCTGCCTTGCATGCTGCTGACCCAGGACTGACCTGGGTTCGATTCCAGACATCCCATATGGTCCCTTGAGCCTGCCAGGGAATTTCTGAGTGCACAACCAGGAGTAAACCCTGAGCACCACTGGGTGTGGCCCCAAGCCAAAAACCAAAAACAGAAAAAAGAAAAAAAAAAAAGAAATCCTAGGTTTGATCCTATCACCTCATGGTCCTCTGAGTACCATGGGGACCATTATCAGGAGGAGTAGTGCCAAAGAGTAGTGCCCCCATCCCTAGCACCAATGGTTGTGGTCCCCAACCGGGGAGGGGGGCTTTCTTTGTGTTGGTGCCATACTTCACAGTGTGGGCTATATCAATCTACTCCTGACTCAGTGCTCAGAAGTCACCCCAGATGGTTCACAGAGGACCTTGCAGTGCTGTGGATGGAACTCAGGCCTCCTGTACGCAGAGCATGAAAATCATTGGGCTAGCTCTGAAGTCACCCAAAATACTTTAGAGGCCTCTTATCCCCTAGAGGGTCAGCTCTGAGGAGGCATCTAAAAGCGCCTTTCCAGCCTCAGGTCACACGCCACACCATCTCCTTTGAAAACTCTGTCCACAGTCTAACCTAGTTTATTTCCTCCATGTTTCCCCCCTTTCTCCTCTGTTACTTGCCTTTCATATCTTGGCCATATGTTACCTCTTTTGGGAAGCCATCCCAAATAGTGCTGGCCACTTTCTCTCTCTTTTTTTTTTTTTGGTTTTTGGGCCACACCCGGTAACGCTCAGGGGTTACTCCTGGCTATGCGCTCAGAAGTCGCTCCTGGCTTGGGGGACCATATGGGACGCCGGGGGATCGAACCGCGGTCCGTCTCCTAGGCTAGCGCAGGTAAGGCAGGCACCTTACCTCCAGCGCCACCGCCCGGCCCCCACTTTCTCTTTTATACTTATACACTTACCAAATATCACCATAGCTCAACCTGCCATTGTGTGTGTGTGTGTGTGTGTGTGTGTATGTGTGTGTGTGTGTGTGTGTGTGTGTGTGTATAAGGGGGAGTATAGAGGCACATCTGGCATTGCTCAGGGATTGTTCTGGCTCTGCACTCAGGGATCACTCCTGACAGTGCTTGGGGGAGCTATGGGATGAAAGGAAAATAACCTAGTCCTCCTTTGTACAAGGCAAGAACCCTACTCATTATACTATCTCTCTGGTCCCCAGCCTGCCTTTATTTTCTAATGACTTCTGCCCTACTACAACATGAGAAATTTGCACTCTATTCATTTCAAATTCCAAATGTTATCAGTATTTATTAGTTCTTGTTTAATATGGCTCACACCCACTTCTCCTCCCTGTCTCCTACCACTCTCTGTCCCACCCCTGTGCTAGTCACCTTAGCTTCCAAACCATTTCCACGATCACAAAAGTCCTTCCTTATTCTGGTGCTTTGTTTCTGCAGTGACTTTCCCAGGAATGCCCTTTATATCCTTCCATTCCTGGTTCTCTCTTGGCCTTCAGTTCTCTGTTCAAATGTCATTTCTGGGGAAGTCTCTCATGGCCCCTTAGTCTCTCTTAATTCCTTGTTTTCTTCCCTTATTACAAACTGACCCTAATTCACGCTTATTTATTTACTTACTTATTTTATTTTTATTTCATTTTTGGGCCATACTCAACAGCATCAGAAATCACTCCTGGCAGGCTCGGGGGACTGTATGAGATGCTGGAGATTGAACCCGGGTCAGCCACATGCAATGCCCTACCTGCTGATCTATCGCTCTGGCACCCCTGATTCACTTTTAAAATCATCCTCATGGCAGCTGACCTGGGAAAAACCTGGGTTCGATCCCTGGCATCCCATATGGTCCCCTAATCCAGGAGCGATTTCTGAGCACATAGCCAGAAGTAATCCCTGAGCGTCACAGGGTGTGGCCCAAAAACAGAACAACAATAAAATCATCCTCATGGAGGTCTAACATGAAGGTGAGAAGAAATAGCCACTTAAGGTGTCCAAGTTAATTGAGTTGAACAAATGGCCCAGTGGCCACCTACTCAATATGTAGGTATCTCCAAGCCTATTCACTTTTCCCTCTCCCCATGGCCAGTCCCAATCAAGCATGCCTACTTTCTGCTCCATTAGCTCCTTTTTGCTTGTTCTAGAACTTCCTTAAACCACACTCATTCAGTAAGTATTCTCCCATGTGGTCACTCAGTGGGGCTAGGGGCACATTGTCATTGGAGCCTGGTCAGTGGGTTTCTCTGTTCACTCAAGAGGAAGCTCTTGTGAGACTCTGCCACAGCTTACCCATTTGCCTATTGTTGGACACCTGGGCTATTTCCATTCAGGGCTGTTTTGAATAAAACTGCCTTGATGAATCATTTACAAGTCTTTGGTGTGTTCCCGTATTTTCATTCCTCTTAGCTAGATTCCATCATGAGATTGGTGGGCAGATTAAGTGTGTGTTTTAACTGTGTGAGATACCGCCAATTTTCTTTTGAGATAAATTTCCTTTTTTCCTTTGATTTTGTTTTTGTTTTGGAGCCTTCACTGGTGGAGCTCAGTGGTTAATCCTGGCTCACTGCCTGGCAGGTTGCAACTGGGGGTGCTCCTGTGGGGATATGGGAGGCCAGGAATAGAACATGACCTCTCTGGGCAAAACAAACTTCAACCCGCTGCACTGTCTTTCTGGCCCCCCAAATAATACTTTATTTCAGACCCCTGTCACCATGTTCAATGTCCAGCCATTCCAACACCAGGTTGAAGATTTATTTTTATTTTTTTTTTTTGGTGTTTTGGGCCACACCCAGTAACGCTTAGGGGTTACTCCTGGCTATGTGCTCAGAAGTTGCTCCTGGCTTGGGGGACCATATGGGACACCGGGGGATCGAACCGCGGTCTGTCCAAGGCTAGCGCAGGCAAGGCAGGCACCTTACCTTTAGCGCCACCGCCCGGCCCCTGAAGATCTATTCTTTCACCTGTAATTATTGTTGCCTTTGCTTCTGGTTAATTCTTCCACTAGATGATGGTTTCTGTAATCTGTCCTTTTTAAAAATTTTATTGCTATTGGTTTGGGGGCCATACCTAACCAAAAATCAGCCCTGGTAGGAATCCAAGAGACATATGGGGTAATGGGGATTGAACCTGGGTTGATTGCATGCAAGGCAAGTACCTAAATATAGACCATTGCCCTATTGCTCCCCACTAGCTGATATGGCCTAGCAGGAAGTTGGTCACCCCTAAAGCAAACACTCAGGGCAGGGTTCTGTCTGGCTGGGACCAACCAAAGAACTAGAGGACACTCCGGAACAACCCACTGGGCCTCAGAGGGGAGTATATGTCCCCCTACTACAACTTCTGGGTTCATGGTTGCCCAAGAGGGATAACCCCCTCCAACTTCCTAGCTGCAGCACGTGAGGGTAGACTGAAGCCGAAGACCAGAACAGTTGGGGAGCAGCCAGGCTGGGGGTTCCATCAGGGCACTACTGGTTGCTGTGGTAACAGAGGAGGAAAAGGTGGGCCAGAAGGCTGTGAGGAAGGTCATCAGGGGTTTCCAATCCACATTCACTCAATATTTATCGAGTATCTCCTGTGCCAGGCCGCAGGCTAAGTGCTGGAAGGTTGCAGAAAGCCAATTCCTGCCCTTATGGGGGAGACAGAAACAGGCCAACAAAGGCTGTCCCAGGATGGAGAACAGCAATAAGGTGGTGAAGGGAAAGAAAAAGCGAGGAGAATCTATCAGAGGCCTAGCTCCTCCTGGCTGTCTGGAAAGGCTTCTCAGAAACTGGGAGGAGGAAGGAGAAAATGACCCTTGTGAAAACTCTGAGGAGGGAAGAGCTTGGAGAAGCAGTGGCAATTGGAGGCCTTGCTGAAGTTATGAGGGCCCAATACATATGTGGGAAAGTGAGCATAATCCCAGACGCCTGCAGGGCAAACCACTCCTATGCATAGGAGGGGATGGTGGGGCAAGCAAAATGTCGCAGGGGTCTGGCCCTCTCTCCAGGGATGACCTGCAATCACCCTGCAATTCCATGTCTGAGTCTGGACTTGGGTGCCAGGAAGCTGGACTCACACATCAGCAGGCACCTGCATGTGTCCTGTATCTGCATCTACAACACCCAAGTCTGTAAACAATTCAAAGCTCCTCCAGCTGATCAGTGGTGAATCTCTGTGGCAACTGTGTGTATGTGTGCGTCGCGCGCGCGCGTGTGTGTGTGTGTGTGTGTGTGTGTGTGTGTGTGTGAGAGAGAGAGAGAGAGAGAGAGAGAGAGAGAGAGAGAGAAGAGAGAGGAGAGAAAAAGGGAAGTGAGAGAGGAGAGGGGAGAGATTGAGGGGAAAGACGAGAGAGAGGAGATAGAAGATAGAGATAGGAGAGAGGGGAGAAGAGAGAGGAGAGAGGGAAGAGAGAGAAGAGAGAGAAAGGAGAGAGAGGAGGGGGGAGAGAGCGAGAGCAAGCTTCGGTAGTGAAAAGCAATGCACTAATGCTACAATATACCTCCAGTAGCAGGATGTCATGGGCAAAACTATTCAAACTCAGGATATATACAGAAGGATTCCATTTACATAATACAAAATAACAAAGCAATAGAGATGGAGAATGGAGTGTGGTTGCCTGGAAACAGAGAGTCATGAAATAGGACTATGGTGTTGACCCAGGGGCTTGGAATGTGGCCTGGTGGCAGAGCCCTGACTTTGAGACCTGAGTCTGAAGCCTTGATCCGTGGCACAATCTTCAGGCATTACAGCAGCAGCAACAACAAAGGGAGGGAAAGGGGGCTCAATGTAACTGTAGAAAAGCTCATGTCTGGCATGTGTGAAGTCTTGGGTTTGAGTCCCAAGTGCTGGGGAAGAGGGGGAATATTAGAGGTTCTTTTTTTATTTTTTATATTAGAGGTTCTTACAGATTATGAAGTTGTTAGTTTCCTTTCCATTATTATTATTATTATTATTATTATTATTATTATTATTTTGTCTTGAGGCCACACATGGCAATGTTTAGGGTTATTCCTATCTCTGTGCTCAGAAATTACTCCTGCCAGGCTTGGGGAACCATATGGGATGCCAGGGATCGAACCTGATTCAGTTACCTACCACTATTCTATCCCTCTGACTCTAGTTTCTTTTTCTGATTGTGCTGGTAGTGACAGTAATCTGGGCAGCAGTGGGAAACAACCTACAAAGATGTGATGTGGCATGGCCTTCAGTAGTCAACAGTATTGTGCCCACTCCAGTCTTACAGACGTGGGAAGCAAGGCAAGGCTTCCGGAGAAACTTTATTTTTACAATTTTCTATGAGTTTATAACGATTTAAAGCAGAGTTTACGAATAAATCTCTATGGGGCTGGAGCTATGTAGCACAGCAAGTAGGGTGCTTGCCTTGTACACAGCTGACCTGAGTTTAATCCCTGTATCCCATATGGTCCCTAAGCCCTGCCAGGAGTGAGTCCTGAGCATAGATGCAGAAGCACTGTTGAGTTGAGCACTGCTAAGTGTTGCCCCAAAACAAAAACAAAGAAAGAAAAAACACTAGTACATGGGTAAAAAGTTCGAGAAGATAAAAGTTTTAGGAGACCATACCTAGCAGTGCTTGGGGGCGACTGCTGGCTCAGTGCTCTGGGGACAATATGGTACCATGTCTCCTATGTGCAAAGCATGAATTTTAGCTAGTCCTTTGAGCCTGATCCTGAGCGCCCAGAAGACGTTTTTTTTAAATAAGGGTATCTGGCCAATGGATGGGCAGTGGATGGTGTTTGGGACTGTCTTAGACTGTGCATTGGGGTGAACTCATTCCTAAGGGATGCATGCTGGTTTCAGAGGTAAAATGTCAGTTACAATATTCAAACATACACTCATGTAGATCCCAGATGTCTGTCAAAAAAAACATGGCAAAATGTAAACAAATGATTGAATCTTGGTGGTAGGTTTAGAAGTGTTCATTGTATTGTTGTTACAACATTGAAAACGTTCTATTTAAGAAAACTGAAAGAAAAAAAAGGAATGAATTGCTTGCATTGCAATGACATGTAGGAACCTCAAAAGCACAACAGCAAGAGAATGAAGTCAGGCTTAAAATAAAATATAAGGCCACATGCAGGGCCAGAGCGAGCTCGGCAGGCTGGAGCACATGCTGGGTCCTGGGTCAATCTTCAGCACCAGGTCCCCAGCTGCCAGGAGTGACCTTCAAGCGCAGGGCTGTGAATAGACCCTGAGCCTGGTCAAGTAGTGTGCCATCCCCCGCTCCAAAAATGATTTCATTTGGAAACAAAAAAGAAACTATAAGGAAATCTGCTGTGTCACTACCAGATTTAAGGGGGGGACATGATCATGAAAAAGCAAAATGGGAAGAGTGATCACCATATTCTACATTTTGATTAGGATGTTTATGTGACTAAATATCAAAGCTCATAGAACTGGGGCCAGAGACCACATGTAGGGGTTAAGGAGCTTGACTTGCATGAAGCTCATCTGAGCTCAATCTCTGGTACCACACAGTACCAAATGCAGACCTGAGCATTGCCAGGTATGGCTCTAAAACACAAAAGTCATAGACTCAGATGCTAAAAAGGTGAATTTAAGTGTGTGTGTGTGTGTGTGTGTGTGTGTGTGTGTGTGTATTTTAAAATCCCACCCACACAGAAGTACAGAAGACTCAGTAGGGCAATTTCATCAGGGCCAAAGATCTCATGTGATTTGCTGGTGGTGCTAATCACACACTGGACACCAATGACTGTCGCTGTCAACTGGTGTGCTTACTGTAGTGAGTTTCCCTGGGGGCACCCAGGCCTGGTGACCCTCGCTGTGTGGGCAGGCACAGAGCTGCATCTGTGGCTGGTAACTGGGAGGCCTGTTTGACCAGTTCTTACGTGGATTCCATATGTTTCCTGATTCATTCTCTGGAGCGGTGACATTCTTTGGGGGTTTGTTCCCAGGTGTGCTGAAGAGGACGTCCGAGGTGGTCACAGTTCCAGGATGTGGCCCCTTCTCTGGAGGGTAAAAACTAAATTTTCTTCTCTAGGTGGCAAAGACTAGCTTCTTATTTGTTTTATTTATTTTGCTTTAGGGGCCATACACAGCGGCCCTCAGGGGTTACTCCTAGCTCTGCACTTAGAAATCGCTCCTGGCAGGCTCAGGGGACCATATGGGCTGCCAGAGATTGAACCCAGGTCCACCCCAGGTGTCTGCGTGTAAGGCAAATGCCCTACTGCTGTGCAATCATTCCACCCCCAAAGAATAGCTTTTTTTTTCTCTTTGGTCTTTTTTTTTAAATAAATATTTTTATTTTTATTTATTTATTTATTTATTTATTTTGGTTTTTGGGCCACACCCGGTAACGCTCAGTGGTTACTCCTGGCTATGTGCTCAGAAGTTGCTCCTGGCTTGGGGGACCATATGGGACACCGGGGGATTGAACTGCGGTCCATCCAAGGCTAGCACAGGCAAGGCAGGCACCTTACCTTTAGCGCCACCGCCCGGTCCCAAATATTTTTATTTTGACCAAAGTGGATTACAAATCATTTACAGTAAAATTTTAGGTATATAGTGACATTGAATCAGGGGCATCCCCACCACCAATGTTGTCCTCCCTCTCCCCCCTACCCCGTTCCCAGCATGCATCCCATATCCTCCTCCTTTGCTCCCCGGCTGCTAGTATAAGTGGTCTCCTCTGTGTCTAGCTTGTTGTAGATTGGGTATCGATCCTGTTGTCGTTGGCTTTGGATTTGGTACCTAAATCTGATTATTTTTTATTCCTACTCAATGTTCATATGACTGTTTGGTCTTCATAACCTCCATTATTTCCCCCTCAGTTTGAGAGGAAGAACAAACACGAAAGAATGGGGCTTACAGAGCTTTGCTCTGACCCTAGTCAAATCTCTAGAACAGTTTATAGTACCTTGAGTACCGCCAGGTGTCTCTCCTGAGCACGGAGCCCCTGAGCAGTCGCAGTGTGGCCCAATTTCAAAATTAAATAAAAATGAAGATAGAAATAACTGCAGTTGTAACACGCCAAATAGACACGACCCTGTGTTCTAACATAAAAGCATGTGGCCAGTCCCTTACAAGCAAACCATGTAGGGAGACGGAGCAGGCATTTGACTTTGATCATACTCTAAGACAGTCAACCCCAAACTTAAACTGCCCCACCCTGAGGCCTTTTGCAGAGCAATGCCTCCTTCAACTCCCACAGTTCTCATTTGACCCCTGGAGGGGATGACGACAGTATTTAGGTGGAGTTATGGGCCCCAAGACACCCGGTGGTGCAGACTATGGAAATGTATTCTGGCAATGAATGGGTGGGGTGCCTGGAGGTCAAATATGGAAGGAAGGGGAGGCGTGGGGATGAGGGAAGGGGAGAACATGGAGAAAACACCAGATGCTCTATTTAGCTTGGAAAATAACACAGGCATCAGGGAACACAGATTTTTATCAGTCTGTTAGAGGGAGCAGAGGAGGGAGAGGAGCAAGCTGCAGAGGAAGGAGGCTGCTGTGTCGGCATCAGGCACCCAAAAGACAGCGGTGATCAGGTCCTGGGCTCAAAGGAGTGTCTGAGCAACTGTCACCATTAAGGCTGCAGACTTAACTATTTTTTTATTCCCATTTTTAAACTAAAGAAACCGAGGCCTATCTAGGGCACGTTTTCATGCCTCTGGACTAGTATAGAAAAACTTTGCATAGTGCAATCCCATCCTCCACACAACTAAACGTGGGAGAAACACAGCCCCCGCCTGCCCCCCACCCCCCGTGGTCCTCATTGCTGCAACAGCAAAGAAAAATAAGGCAAACTACGCCTTTCCCAAAAGGAAAGGAAACACATCTAATGTCAGATAGGATACATGAACTGACAATGATTACGGAGTGAAAACAAAGGGAACTTGAAGATTTTTATACTGCGTTACTGCGTACATAAAACTAAAGGTGGGGGAGAGGCTGGAGTGGTGGCGCAAGTGGTAAAACATCTATCTGCCTTGCACACGCTAGCCTAGGACGGACCGTGGTTTGATCCCTCAGTGTGCATATGGTCCCCCAAGCCAGGAGCGATTTCTGAGCGCATAGCTAGGAGTAACCCCTGAGTGTCACTGAGTGTGGTCCAACCCCCCCCCCCCAAAAAAAAACCAACAAAACAAAACAAAAACAAACTAAAGGGGAGGACAGTGCTTAAGACTGAGCCAGAGGATCCCAAATTTATTTGCAGCTGAGTTTCAGACCTCAGATTCTCTTACCCCACTGGTCTCCCTGGGGCTGGGGTTAGAATGGGGGAGAAGACATGGGGACAGTCGTGCCCTGGGGAGCCCAATCCTGCGTGTCCAGCCCCGGGACCCGCCCACTGTCACCAAGCGGCCAATCAGACCCGGGTGATGCCCGCTGGGAGAGGAGAGTGGCCGGAAATCAAGGTCAAGGCCCCCGGACACAATGAGGCCGTTGTCAGCCTCCAGGCGGTTGACTTTGAAGCCGCAGCTCCCCGTCCAGCCCTGGTCCTGCTCCTCCTCTGCCGCGGTACCCCGCCCCGCTGTCGGGCAGCCACCAGCCTCCTTCCCAACTTCCACGATGGTGCATTCCCGAGCCTGCCGCAGACGCCCCTGCACGGCCGCCTAAAGCCACCAGGTGGCGGTAGCGCACCGTCTTTCCGAGGGCGGGGAGCGAAGGGAGGCGCCGGAGCTCAATCACCCAGCAGGGCGTGGAGGACCTGGCGCTTCCTGTTTGATCCAAAAAAGCCAGTGGCTTATACTTGCCCTCATCCTTCACTGAGGTCGTCGGGGTCTGGCATCTCAGGGGACTTTCCCATAGCAATCAAAATGGCCGTGGATCGTGGCGCTTTTCCCTGGTGGAGAGGAAAAGCTGGAGAAATCTGTTTTACACTGCAAGTCCGTTGCAGCAGGTGGAAACCTCTGTCTCCCTGGCCTGGGTCCGTGGGTCCTTAGACACGCTGTGCTGGTGGAGACGTGTCATCTCTGAAAGGCCTGAGTTCCTGTGCTCTGTCATTCCCCCCTGTCTCTTACTCCTCCGTGTTTTCCTTCAGATCCGGCTGCAGCTCTTCACCCCTATCACAATTTGTAAGTTGGCACATTCTTTCTCTCCCTAGACTATGTTCTCTCTGAGACCATGGACTTAAAGGTGATGTGGCCCTCATCTGGCCGGCCTACGTGTTCAGTAGGTTAATGTCAATAGGATACACTATATGTCACTAGGCTGAGGGCCTAGTGAGATCTGGGCTGAAGACGGGGCATCCGTACATGTGCTGCCAACAGAGGGCCACTGGGGCAGGCAGGCCCTGGCCAAAGGGCCTGGAGTGGGCTCCTGGTTCTGGGTGCTGGCCACACAGCTTCATAAAGACCCTTCACAGGCCAGGCTGGGCATTGCGAAGCTAGTCACTCAGCCTGTTTCGGTGTCCTTGTCTGTAATGTGGGGTGAAGATGGCATCTACCCCATTGGCCCTCCTGAGATTCTGTGAGGTAACAAAGGGCAAATGTGGGCACAGGGCACGGCTTCCTTAGTGATCATTGTAGGTTCTGGCATGGGGGGGGCAGAATCATGATCCCTTGGCCGTGCCTGGGTTTCTTCTGTGAACTGATTGAGGGGACTGAGGTTGGCACAGAGCCTGTCCCACTTACTCTCAGGTAGCAGGTCTGTGTCAGATCGGACCCTCATGTGGCTGAAGACCTGCCTGGGATGCCACACAAGGCCCTGCAGACAGTGAAGACAATCATCTGTGTCTCTGGACAGAGGGGACTGAGGGAACAGAAAGAAGTGAACTCCTTCCATCGTGATAAGGGGACAGGCCTGGGCGGACCTCATCTTCTCCTCAGAAAGTGCCAGTGGCCTGAGATAGAGACTCCAGGACAGCAGCTCACAGGAGCGGTGGACTTCACAGGCTTTTAGTGGCTGGGCTAATAATGCTCAAACGCCAACAAGAATCAAGAGGCACCAGCTGGCTTACTGTGTCACCCCAAGGCAGTAGGCAGCCCAGGCTGTCCCTGAGGGGCGCACTTCCAGACTCTAGGTAGCCTCTCTGCCCATCTGTGAGGTGAGCTGGAGGCACTGAAGGTTCTAGGTAGCCCTGCTCCACCACCCACCAGGACATCTGGGCAGCTGGGGACTCTTCAGGCTCTGGGGCTGCACAGCTGGGGACCTAGCTCAGCTCTGTGGCTCTCCAGCTTTGGCTAATTACATCACTAAATAACAGTTTCCTTGCCTAAAAAATGGGACAGCAGCAATAGTGCCCATCTAGTGTGGTGGCGATACAGATTGGGTGAGATCATATCTGAGGGCACTTCATAAGCAAGCACAGATGCTGTTCTCTTGGCTTCTCTCCTGAGCCACTTTGCCGTAGGCAGGCTAATCACCTCTGGAGATAAGGAACCTGAGACCAGAGAGTTTACTGACCTGTGGAGTCCCAGGACTGAAACCAGTGTCCCTGAGGGGAGAGAGCTGGATCAAGATGCCCCAGTGGGGAAAGAGGTGCCCGGACGGATGTTGGGGCTGATCACTGGGCCCTGGCTTATAAGACCCACAAATCTCTGCTCCCCTTGATCTCAGGAGTTTGTGCTGCACCCCCTGACACTGTGGGCTGGCCCTCTGCTGCTCTTCCTTCCAAAAGGCAGTAATCTCCATGAATAAAAGTGTCCATGGTTACTCTTATGTATGTGTGACACTGTAAGCCAGTCCAAGCTGTGCCCAAGCAGAGCTCAGGCCCATTCTCAAGTGCCACCCCCAGGTGAAATGCCCAAAGTGCTTTTTTATGAGATAGTGGGATTAAATTACCACGAGGGCAAGCAGAGGATGGGAGGAATAGCAGTAGCATACCCTTCAGAATTTGTCCTCCCCTCCCCTCTCAAGCAGGGCAGGACTGGGAGAAGGGAGAGAAGGAGGACAAAGGACAGGGCAGTGTCAAGTCGGGCTGGAGCAGGAAGGCTGCTCTACATATGCTCATCTGCCTTTTTTTTTTTTTTGGTTTTGTTTCTGAGCCACATAGTGCTCACAGCTTACTCCTGGCTCTACACTTAGAAATCACTCCTAGCAGTGCTCAGGAGACCATATGGGGTGTCGGCGATCAAATCCTAGCGGGCTGCATGTAAGGCAAATGTCCTCCCCACTGCTTTACTATTGCGTTGGCCCCAACCGCTCATTCTCTGTGTGCCCTGGAGCTAGTCACAGACCAGGCCTGAGTGATCCATTTTGCTCTGTCTCTAGCACTGTGTGACTTTAGCAGGTCACTCAAACTTCAGCTGTCTCATCTGTAAAATAGCGTTCATTCAACATTAATGGGATTTGCTGACATTTTTTTTTAAATAAATGAAAATGTGTGAGGTGAGTGTAGCCCGAAGCCAGCCTCTGAGACTGTGGAGCCTAGGTATGGAGACTGAGGGGCTGCTTGGAGACAAGGCATACTGGGGTGTGGCTTCTCGAAAAGCAGGGAGTCAGCTGTGAGGTTTCCACTTGGCCTGGTCCCCTGATGATGTCACCAGGTCCTTGGGCCTGAGGAAGACAGCACAGAGGTCCTGGAAGAAAAAGTTCCCCACTTCAAGTCCCCCATCACCCCACTCTCAATTACCGGAAGTTGGATGTCCCTGACAGCCTGTGAGGTGGCCTGATTTTCTGTCTTTTCCTCTTCTTCTCTGTCTTCATCTTCCACCACTGTGGAGACCTGCTTTGGGGAGCCAGGAGAGAAGACGGGATGTGTAGTGGGGTGAAAGGAAGTACCGAGGTGTATCTCTATGTGAGAGAAAGGGGTTGCCTTAGTCTCTTCCATCTCAGGCTGGAAGCAGTGACATTAGAGACTGCTTGACACCTGTCCCACACCCTGCCTCGAGCCACCAATGATAGGATAAAAGAATAGGGGCTGGGCAGGACCTGGTTCAGCAGGACTGGACTTATCTAACATGTGGGTTCAAACCCCAGCACAACCCCCCAAAATAGACATATATATACACACAAATATATATATACAAATATACTACATGTATATACTACATATATATTACATATATATAATTTTTGGGGGGCCACACCCAGCGGTGCTCAAGGTTTACTCTTGGCTCTATGTTCAGAAGTCACTCCTGGCAGGATCAGGGGACCACATGGAATTCGGGGATCAAACTTGGGTAGGCTGCATGCAAGGCAAGTGTTCTATCCTCTGCACTATCTCTCCAGCCCCTTATATAATTTTTTAAAAGAAAATTGCATAAGTAAAAATCTAAGTGGTACATTTACAAGTCTTCAATTGACCACTGACCGGCCCATTTGTTGCCCCACATCTTCCTCAGCATCCTCCCCTCCTGCTGGAGAGGTCTAGGGAGGACAATAGGGTCAAGGAAGCAGGTTCGGGTTCACTTTGGGGCTGAATCCTGATGGCACTTCAACCCTTTGCAGCCATTTTTGGCTTTGTGATACCTGGTGAGATCAGAGGGCTCCTAAGTCTTGTGGTAGGGACAATGTTCCTTGGGCGGTGGGCTCTCTAGCTCCATTTCCACTCTCTGGAGCCTGATAAAGTGAGAAGTCCTGCTCAGGGCAGGGAGACTGTGGGAGGGTGTCTGGGACCCAGGTCCTTGTTTGTTTGGAGGCCACATCAGGCAATGTTTAGGGGTTACTCCTGGCTCTGTACTCCTGGTGCTGCTTGAGGGACCACATGGGATGCTGGGATCAAACCTAGGTCAGCCATGTGCAATACCCTAATACCCTAGCCACTGTACAATTGCTCCAGACCCAAAGGAGCTTCATTTTGGGAGTTTACAGTCCTTGCATCTAGGTTGAGGTGACTCCAGCCACCCATTGAGCCCTTAATCAATAACTACCCCTCTACACACATATACCCCAGTTTTCAGCAGCCTTAAAGGGCCTTGCTGCCAGGACATCCTGGCCCACCATCCTCACATTTATGGTCTGGTCTCATTCTGAATCTGCCTTTAGAATGCTCCTGCAGGAAGTCTGGTCTGTCCCTCCCACTTCAGCAGTGTGCTGGTCCTGTCACTGACAATGTCCCCTCTGACCAATGCTATCTGCCACTGCCATTCTGGTGCTGGAGGAAGGTGCTTGGCCCAGAGCTTGTGGGCTCTTGAGTCTGTTTTTGTTGTTGTTGTTGTTTGTTTTTGTTTTTGGGTCATACCCAGTGCTGCCCAGGGGTTACTCCTGGCTCTAAGCTTAGAAATCACTCTTGGCAGGCACGGGGACCATATGGGATGCCAAGATTTGAACTACCATGTGTCCTGATTCGGCTGCATAAAAGGCAAATGCTCTACACTGTGATATCTCTCTGGCCCTGAGCCTGAGATTTTCTGTGGCTGTGAAGGTGAGCGTGTTGTACACCTGCCTCAGTGCTCTTTTCCTCCTGAAGGCCTGGTTAGGGCCTTTTCCATTTCCACTTATCCTCATGTCATGTCAGACATGAGTGACCATGTGGGGTCACCTGCCAGCAGAGGGACTCTGACCCCCATTACCTCTTCTCTAAGTGAATGTCACCCTATGGTAGGCACAGGCCTAACATGTAGAGGCCTAGAGTTTGATTCTTGGTACCTGGAGCTATCAGGTATGGCCTTTATTCCAGGGAAGAAAGAAAAGAAAGAATAAAAGGTAGAAAAGAAAGACAGAAAAAGAGAAAGTGAAACTCACCGTAATGAACACTTCCCTTCTTTCCTCTCCCTCCCTTGGCTCCACTGGAAAAGAGCTTGTGGTATTCCTGGGGAAAAGGGAGCTAGGCCCAGTCCACAGCACCATGGATGCTTACCCCATTTCCTCTAGGGTTGTGGAGGGCTGGTTGGGTGTGTGGTGCTGTGATGGACAGCCTTCAATTTGAGGCTGACTAATTCCTGATGTCAGGGGTTAGGTCCAAGGAAGAATACAGAATGCAGCTTGGACACCTAAGGATCCCTGCCCCTAGCAGCATAGACTCTGGCAACCGGTCAACTGCCACACCCATTCCCTGGCACCCAGATGCTTCTCCGACATCCTCAGGCCGCTGGTCCTATGCAGAGGTGACAATCTTCAGGAACAGGAACTATTCAATGCCAGGGAGGCCAGTCTGGGTTAGGGGGGACAGGAGACAGGTTGAGGCAAACAGCCTTGGTTTCCACCCCAGTAGTCGAACATGGCAGTAAGCAAGTGACAGCACCCACAAGATGGGCTGGGATGTCATAAGTGGCAGAATAAGTGCGGGACCAGGGAACTGCTCTGGAGGTGGCCCCATAGCACTTCTAGATATAGCTTAGCACCCCCAGGGAATGCCTCTTTCCAAATCCATGACTGGCACTCAGCATCCATGAAGAGAAGCAAATGACAGAGGGGTGCTTCTGTCACCGTCATCTGTCCCTTACTGTCTCCCAGCACCCACCATCATTCCCTGCATCCACTTTAGTGCTACTGACTTAACAGTGGGATCATTTATAGACCTTTAAAGGGGTGCTCAAGGGACAGAGGATCCCCTGCCCCCACCACCTGTGCAGGTGTAAAGGCTTAGGGAAACCTGGCTATGTCCTCCCCACACCCCCACCTGGAAGCCATAAGCTCCCCCAGCTGCTCTGGCTGAATGGGGGCCAGTGAGACCAGGGACAGCTTTCTAGGGAGGATTCTCCTCTCCACAGAGGATGCACAGCAGGGACCGTGGCCTCAGGAAGGGTTCTGGGGGCAAGACAACCCAGCAGCATAGCCTGGCAGAGGGCAAAAGTATGGCTAAGGATCCACCTCCCATAAAGCGTTTCCTGAGGTCCTGGGTCTCAGTAGGTGGAGTACCAGCCCCCAACCCCACTAGTGTCACCTACATATCTAAGGACATGCAGAATTTTCACTGTGGGAAGCTGGGCTGCCACATCCATGACAGGTCAATCTGGGGCTGGACAAGGAGCCCAGCGTACCATCCTGGCAATTCTTGGCAGCTGCCTGGCTCTCTTCTGGTGACACCAGGAAGCACGAAGGCCAGGCATTGCCCAAATATTCATTCTAGCTTTGGGCCTTGACATACGGTCGTTCGTTAAGGCTGCACCCTGAATTATGCACACATAATGGACCAGCTGATGGGGACCCTGTCCCCAATTCCTGTCATATGCACAACCTGGTGAGACACTGACTTCTGCATCGTCTATCAATATCCCCTTTCTTTCTAAGCCAATTTGTGGATGAGTCAAGTCATGGAGGGCTGCTCTTGCCTTGGCATGGGTAAGGTGGCCTGGCTAAATGGGTAGTGCAGGTCCTTCCCTAAACCTGGCGTGAGGTGGCCAGTAAATCTATTTTTATTGAGTCTCAGGAAAGGTGTTCTGTTACCCTCTCCCCAGGAATGGGGTGGCGAGAAACTCCTGGCATGACGAAGCAGACAAAAAACAAAGGGGCAGTGATGGCAGGGGTGCACGTCAGATGACCAAATCTCATCTCCCCTCTCCAAGAGGCTCTTATTATGTGCTCCCAGATCCTTCTGTGTCACTCAGAGGCTGCAAGAGCCTGAAACTCCACCCCTCTGCTAGCCTGGAAACTTCAGTCAGTGACCACGCGGGGCACTGCGGCCTCCTGCCACCAATCAACAGGCAGCAAGGAAGGCACTTGGCATCCTCAGAGCCAGTGCAGGGTTGGCAGATTTCCTGGGTGTGGGAGCCTCTTCCGAGTACCAGGTCATGTTTAAGGAGGAAGATAGGCAGCAAACCGGGTTCTGCCAGGTCTGGCACGGCTCCCGCCTCCATCTCTCTTCCCTGGCCCCTCCTCACACTTATGCTAGAGCACCCTGAGATTCTCTTTATCGTGGCTTATCATTCTGTTTGCCAGATGGTTTGATTACTGTCTCTCTTCCTTTGAACAGTGAATTCACTGGGTGATACTCAGGGTGACTGAGGCTATGCATGCCTCCCCCCACCCCCCACTCCCCAGCATGTGGCGCAGGGTCTTACATGTAGCGGGTGTTTAATTTGGGAAATGAATGAATGAAAGAGCAAACTCCTGGGTCACAAACATGGCTCAGTCCCTTACCACCCCATCCCTGGGGAGAGGGTAACAGAGCCCCTTTCCTGAGACTCAATAAAAATAAATTTGCTGGCCACCTCACGCCAGGTTTAGGGAAGGACCTGCACTACCCATTTAGCCAGGCCACCTCCCAATACCCATGCCAAGGCATGTAGATCACATGCCTCATATGGGTCAGGCTTCAAGTTCTGTCCTGGCACTGATAAACCGCCAGCCTCCTCCATCAGATCCCCTGGGCCCCAGGACAATGCCTAGGCAGGAAGGACAAGCCTTCACTTCTCAAGGGCTCTCTTGGGAACATGGGGTTTGCCTATAGGCAAGAGAGGGTCCAACTAGACAACTGTGGCTAATCGAGGCCCCTTTTCAACTTTGTTTACTTCTCATAGTCCCCCACCCCCACCCCACATGGCTTTTCTCTCTAGCCTCATGCCCTGGCTCTTCTATAAACACAATTTTTACATGAGGTCCTTTTGAAATATCTGGGGACCCCAGGAGCCCACAGGGTAGGAGAAGAGAACAGTGAGGTGGTAAAGTAAGGAAACTGGGGGTTCTCATCCATGAAGGCTTCTGCATTCTAGATAATAAGCAGATTGGGAGGTGGTGGTGTGTGTTTTTATGTGAGTCCCACCAAGTAAGTGCTCATTTATGGAGTCACTAAGCTGTCCAGACTCTGACTCTTTCTGGACGCATCTTCCAGCCCAGGTGGCTCGAGGAGGGGACAATATCCACACATTTCCTGGGACCAGGTTCCAGATGCTAAAAGGCCTTAAGCCTGGGGTTGGCGGCCAACCTCATGTGTCAGAGGTGGACTGTGACTTAGATCTTATGGTGATGACTCCTCAGCCTCATGCCAAGAGTTCACTCCGCCGAGTTTTCGCAACGTGTGAACCCAACCTCTGACCAGTGTGAGTCAGAACAGCCTGGCACCTGGGCTGGTCCTGGCATCCCCTTTAGGGAAACCTATTCCAGATGTTAAAATTTGAAACCAGACCTTACCCACAGCTCGGACATAATTTAACCATTATCTCTTGCTCGCAGCATTGCATTTACCACACCCATCCCCAACTAAATCAACCTAAACCAAATGTGGGTGACAGTCAGTGTTTCAAACACTCGCTTTGGAAAGAGATTTCCTTTCCTCAAGGGTAGATTTTAGAATGGATGCAAGCTAGTGTGTGGGCACAGAGAGAAACAGACACACACACACACACACACACACACACACACATCACACACACCACCCCTCTCCCTGGCTGTGGGGATCCTTAGGCTAGAGGCGCTGTTTCCATAGAAAATCTCTCCCGGGTTTAGTCTTTATCAAAAGACATTCAGCATCCCAGATTTTGTGATAAAACTGTGTGTGTGTGTGTGCGTGTGTGTGTGTGTGTGTGTGTAACACACTGGAGGGGGTGTCACTCTATCCTGAGTCCAGCCAGCTGCAGTATCACTTACTGAAATCTGGTCCTTCCCAGGAGCCTCCCAGAGAGGCCCCAATAACGCAATTGTGATCCCCATTAGTTTTCCTAAAGCCAAATTCGGTGCTTCAGAGGTGGTCGCAGTGATAGCAGCCCGGGAGGCCGAGTCTGGGCTGAGCAGGTGGAGGGGTGCAGCAACAGGTGTGCAGGTGCGCCCCGCAGACCCTTCGCTCCCTGGGCCCAGCGCGCCTGGGTGGCTGGCGCACTGTCTCGGAAGGCCGGGAACCCTGCCGCATCCTTCTCAAATGCCAGCGTCCTCCGTTTGCTGCGCC
The DNA here is from genome assembly GCF_024139225.1 of Suncus etruscus. NCBI lineage: Eukaryota > Metazoa > Chordata > Mammalia > Eulipotyphla > Soricidae > Suncus > Suncus etruscus. Next base: position 25,188,196 of record NC_064861.1, read on the forward strand.
CCGAGTGTGGCCTACTCGGTCACTGGCCCCAAGTCGGGGCGGCCTCGAGGGAGGGGCGGGAGCTGCAGAGAGGCGGAGGGGCAGGAAGAGCGCGGCGAGTCCTGGGGGTGGGCAGAGCCGAGGCGCAGAGGGGGCCCCTGACAGGAGCGGGCTACCTGGCGGGGCGTCTCCTGGGGCCGAGCCTCTCCCGAGCGCAGCGCCGGTGCGCCGGGCATCCCCAGAACCACGGGCACCCCATTTGCCCTCTGGCGGCGCCGGGTCCGCGTTGGGAGCCAGCGCCGCCGCCGCGGAATGAGCTGTCCACAGCAGCACCGAAGGTCTCGGGAGCCCGCAGCGGGGGGGGGTGGGGGGGGTGGGGGCAGGTGCCCAGGGAGGCGCGGAGGGACGACAGATGGAGAAGCTGCTAAGGGGTTTGGGATGGGGGAGGGCCTCCTCTTCTAACCCCCCAGAATGACAGTCGCTGGGGACCCCAACCCTCTTCCCCGCACCCCAGACTGGTCCTCGCTCAATCTCCCTGGCATGAAAGCCTTCCTTCCTCTAGCCTTCTAGCTTTTCCTTTCTGGGAAAGGTCCCTGCTATCTTCCTTCTTTCCCATATCTGATCCAGGTACCTTCCCAACGGATGCCAGCAGGCGGGAGTTGAATGGGGCGAGGGGAGTAGCTTCTACATTTCTTGACTAGAGAGCAAGCGCTGTCACGTCATGAGGGACAAATCCTTGCCCTCTGGATGCTTCCAATCCAGATCCAGCCAGCCTGGCCCAGAGGGGTAGGTTGGTGGTGGGGACACTAAGGCAAGAGGCTTGAGCATGGAGGCTAAGAGGGGTGATACTTGAGCATGGAGGCTGTCAACATTTAGAAAGGACTGGATTGGGGAAGGGAGGAAGCCGGGAGAGTATGGTAACAGGGTTACCAGCCAAGGGGGCCCACCAAGGCCTTGCAAACCGGGGCTTCAGTTTGAGAGGAGTGGAGACTACAGAGTCTGCTTGGAGGGTGCACACATTTGGGGGAAGGCCTTGGGCAGGTGGGTGCAAGGGGCAGGACTGTCAGGAAAGTAGTCAGAGGCCAGGCCCAGGTTAAGAAAAGGCTCAGGGCCAGCTGATGGCAGGGTCCAAAGGCAAGATGATGAAAAAGCCGTGTGTGTGTGTGTGTGTGTGTGTGTGTGTGTGTGTGTGTGTGTGTGTGTGTGTGTGTGTGTGAAGGCAAGATGATGAAGAAAAGGCTCAGGGCCAGCTGATGGCACCGTCCAAAGGCAAGATGATGAAAAAGCCGTGTGTGTGTGTGTGTGTGTGTGTGTGTGTGTGTGTGTGTGTGTGTAAACTGGCACTCGAAGAAGTGGGTAGATGCAGGAGCTGAGAACCTGGCTGATGAGGTGGGGGTTAGGGGACCTGGCACACTGGAGCTGACAATGTGACTGTCAGTTTCTCCATTTTCCTTCCCCAAGTCATCTCAGGCAAGAGGGGAGACAGTTTCTGGGTCCCAGCCTCAGGCTTTGTAGGGAAGATGAAGCAAATCCAGAATGAAATTTTTTTTTTTTTTTTGGTTTTTGGGCCACACCCGGCAGTGCTCAGGGGTTACTCCTGGCTGTCTGCTCAGAAATAGCTTCTGGCAGGCACGGGGGACCATATGGGACACCGGGATTCGAACCAACCACCTTTGGCCCCGGATCGGCTGCTTGCAAGGCAAACGCCGCTGTGCTATCTCTCCGGGCCTGAGAATGAAATTTCTAAGCCTCATTGTGTCCTCCCCATATCTGTCCAGGTCCAAGGGTTGTTAGAATCTGGTCAGTCTGCTGGTCGCTGGAGATAGAAGGGGATAGGGGTGGGGCTCAGTCTCAATAGCAGGTCCTCCCCCAGGCTGGCCATTTAGAGGCCATACTGTTTTTAAGCGGCCTTTCACCTGACAGGCTGAGGGGACCATGGGATCTTAACTCGGGAACAAGACAATGCCTATGGTCCTTCCTTGGGAGGCCAGCAGCAAGGGAATCAGTGGCTGGCCAGAGGCAGCAACCACAAAGAGGACTCCCCTGCAGCCCCAAGTCAGACAGGGCAGACTGAGGTGTAATGCAGGTGCTCACTTGGGTTTGGGAGGCGATGCCACCACTCCCATAGACCCTACTGAAGGCAGTGTTGTCCAGGTTCTCCACAGGAGCCGTGTGAAACTCCTGGAAAGAAACTTGAAGGCAGCAGTTCCTGATGTGGCCCAGTGGTATGTAACAAGAGAGGGCTTGGTTTAATCTAAGCACCACAAAAATCCACCCACCAACCGGTCTTCTGGGGGCAAGGATGGGGCGACAAAAGTAGGGCACAAGGGAAGGAGGGAAGGACAGATAGGCTCTCTTGCCCTGGCGATTGAATCCCAGAGAGCCGCCTTTGGTTCACAATTCCCTTGACTCCCAGAGCTTAGCCATTTTCCTTCTCCCTCTTTTCCAGGGTCCTGGTGACAGCAGGGACAAAGGGTCTCGGATGCTGATGGGAGAGTGGCTGTTTTTCAGTTTCTTCAGTACTCACCTGGTGCTTGAAACCTGCCCCTGAAGAAACATGGTCTCCCAGCCTCCTCTCCTTGCTTCCTTTTTAAAATTTTCAAACACTGCTCTTCCTTTATAAGTCCCTACCATGTGCCCAGAAACATGTTAGCATTTGAGGTGCAGGGTCTGCTTGCCTCCACAAGGCCTGACAGGCCCCTCAGTCCTCCATTTTGACTACTTCCGGCTCCCAGTCACAGCCAGACAGAGGGGTTGAAGTTTGTTCCCAGGCTGGTCCAGAGGTCACAGGTCAGTCCTGGCGTCACTCACTGTGTGGTGATTCAGTAAATATTCATTAACGTTGAGGACAAGTTGCACTTTGACTCACCTCCAGCTAATTAAATAAACCTGCCATGTAAATCAGCAGAGAGGATGGACTATAGACCATGCTCAAGCAATCTTGGTGGTTGAATAGCTCTGTTGGCCTCTGAGTAGAAAACCCACTTTGGCCTTCTCTGGTTCTCTGGAGGCCATTCTGAGGCAAGGGGCAGTGTGGAGGTGAGAACGAGGAATAGCCAACAGCTCGGAGAAAGGCCACCCCCAGATAATGATGCATGTGGTCCTCAGGGATGGAGATAGAACTGCCTCATATTCCATCCTCTGCCACTCTGCCCCAGGAGGTGGCTCCCACTAGTCCTGAGCCAGCTGTGGAGACCTAAGGCTCATGAAAAAGTATGTGGAAACCCCCTTTAACCATGGCAGATTGGAGCTGTTGGGACTAGCCATGCTTTGTGGCACTTGGCTTCCTTTCAGATCCTTCTTGAAGTAGTTGAGGCAGTATCTCAGAACCTCTGGAGACTCAGCTTCCCCTTTGCACAAAGACTTGGAACAGACAGACCCCACACACTCCCAGACCAGGAACCTGCTCCATCAAAAGGGTAGGAATTGGGGAGAGGGCTATTGGAGGAAGAAAGTCATACCTGGCAGTTCTCTGAGGTCATTCCTCCTGTGTTCAGGGGACCATATATGGTACTGGTAACCAAACTAAGGTCAACCACATTGTAAGGCAAATACTTTAACCCCTGTACTATCTAAGGCCCAAAGCTGCTGTCTTGGAACATAGAACAGCTACTGTGTTTGAGTCCTACTCTGTCACACTAACTCCTCTCTGTGAAGAGAGAACACCATCTAAAATAGTATCATGAAGTAACAAAATGGAGACATGAACTGGGCGAAGGGCAGGGCAGAGGCAAGTCCAGAGTGGCTCTGAGCTGCTGAGCAAGGATGAACAGTGACTGCAGTGACAGTTTGCCTGGCCCCCTCCCCTTTCACCAGAATCCCTTCCTACAGCCACCTCAGAGCCCATGTTCCTCCCTCCTTCCCTGCGTTAATGTTCAGAACCTGACCCCCTGGGGGCCTGTGGTTCATAGCAGACAGCTGCCCATTCTCCTCTCCTAGAGGAAGATGTCCCTGTCCCCACAGTAGGTCACAGCAGCCCTGCAGTGTCCCTTAGACCTGCCAAACAGGCACAAGGCAAACATTTACATTCAACACCTTGGAGCAGATCAGATGTGGTTTTGCAAAAAGCTCAGACTTGCAAGCTTTGGAGAAGGCCCAGGTTTGGCTCCTTTTAACTCCCAAACAAATTCTTGTGGGATGTTGCAATTACTTGTGACAATCCCTCTCCCTGCCCGGGACTTTGATTTCAGATTTAGACACGTAAAACTGGGTGGCTGGTTGGGCCTTGAGCGACCTGGTGGTGGTGGTGGGGTGGGGGGTGGGGGGGGAATGGCCAGGGAAAAATCCTTTGCAGACCTCTTATGATTGGAAGCAAGATCTCAAGGAATCAGATGCTGTGTCTCTGCTGATAGGACTAGAATGATTCAGCCACAGTGGCAGATTTCCTGTCCATGAAATCACTATGCTAAAGTGGCTTGTTCTGTCCTTGGAAACACAAAATGTCTAGGAATCATTTTCGGTCATAATCTTCTGCTAAAGTAATTTCCCAATCACTGTCACAAATCCTGCAGCCCTTACCCTGAAATCTTAACACATACACACACACACACACACATACATACACACACAATAATCTTTTGCTAAAGTAATTTCCCAATCACTGTAACAAATCCTGCAGCCCTTACCCTGAAATCTTAACACACACACACACACACACACACACACACACACACACACACCAGGTAAGCAGCAGGGAAAAGATCTGTTAAGTTCTAGGAGATATGTTGGAGAAAATTTGCACTGACCTAATCTTGGAAGATCCTGGATCCAGATGAGGCAGTAAACAAGGGAATGCAGATGTCAGATGTGATGGGTAGCACACGCATGTCTGGGTGTGCACACCCTGTGACCTCTCTAGGTTCTGAGGTTCACCTGCAAAGGCTCTGGGCAAATGCCTATGACTTTTGTCTTGTAGTTGCTGCTGGTCTTAAGGACTGATCCATTAATTTGAGTGCCGGGGAGGATGGAAACCCTGTTGGGCTTCTGTTTTCCTGTTTCCTGGCTGCCACATCGGGTCTTATAGCTCACACAATTTTTGTTTGGCCCTTTAGGCTTTCAGAGTCTATCAGATAGCTGGATACCTCTGACCCCAAGAGGCAAGCAAAAGGGCTTTCAATCTTCAACCTGAAGCCCTTGGCCATTAGCCTGATCTCCTAGGTTGCTTGAGACTGGAGTCATGAAAGAACTCAGGAGTCAGAAATGACTGGGAATTCCTCAATGCTTTGTGGAGTACAGCTTGGTGAGCATTCATCAGCTGGTGATACCCGCTGGAAAATCTAGGGCAATAAACTCTTGCCATTTGTGGGGGCAGCTGGCATACACTCCCTAGCACTGCTATTTCTATGAAAGTATACTGTGAGCTCTCTTCTCTTTCCAAGACATTTTCTTAGCTAGATCCTACCTTAAACTGTGGGTCATGATTTCAAATGGAGTTTCATGAACAGTAATTTGGCAACAGTAAAGAGTTTCTGAATGTGCAACAACCAAAATATTAATCCAAAATGAACTGTGTCATGAATCTGAGATGTTTCTGGTTCAGCTTGCCTGTGGTTGCATTTCTTGAGTGAAAAGGGGTCTCATAAGTTTAAGCCTTGGGCCGGAGTGAAAGCACAGCAGTGAGGTATTTGCCTTGCCTGTGGCCAACACAGGACAACCCCACTTCAAATTCCGGCATCCCATAGAGTCTCCCAAGCCTGCTTGAAGTGACTTCTGAGCGCAGAGCCAGGAGTAACCCCTGAGTGCCACCAACTGTGACCCAAAAACCAAAAAAAGAGTTTAATCCCTGGACAGGCTGTGCCTCAGAAATTCCATAGAACCATGTATACATAGGAGAAGGTCAAGATGAGGGATTATGTTTCAGGCCATCCAGAATCTCAAGGGCACCTGGACCAAAGAAAATATTAAGTTTCCTATTCTAGCTTAGAAATACTGGAATCCCTGAGGAAGCAGGATGAGAAGGGAGATGCTGGAAATGGAGTATCAAAACAGGGACAAAAGACATGGAACAGTCCCCTGGAGTTATTTTGGGTTTTTGAAAGAGAAAGCTCAGAACTCCCAAATAAAAAGAAATGCTCCGATATTCTATGTGGCTCAGAGCACAGGTAAAGTTGACCCCCTAGAACTGCAGGGGATCAGAGGAAAGACATCTCCTCTAGGGGCCTAAAATAGCAGCTGGGACCTTCCATTTCTGAATGAGAAATAGTGTGAAGTTATCAGCTCTCTTTTGACTAGTAAAATCCCAACCAAAATGCCTTTTTTTTTTTTTTGCCGGGATTCGAACCACTGTCCTTCTGCATGCAAGGCAAATATCATACCTCCATGCTATCTCTCCAGTCCCACCCCCAACCAAAATTCTAATGGACTTGTTAAATGAAAGTTGAAAAGCTGATTGGAAAGTATATCTGGAAGAAATATTCATCTAAGAATTCCACAGCAATTCTAAGGAAAATTATAAAACAAAGGAGATAAACACAATGTATCAACTGTATTCAAAAGTTACAGTATTAAATTGGTATTATTGGTATAAAGACTATAAACTTGGATGCCACAGAATAGATACCCAGAAACAGCCACCAGTATTTATGGGAGTTTTGAATCTGACAATAGTAGTATCTAAAGTCTCTGGGGACTGGGGTCCAAAAGATAGTACATTGGGTAGGGCTTTCCACAACTTGCTTTGCACAGTTGACACAGGTTTGATTTCCAGCTTCCTATATGGTCTCCTAAGCACCACTGGAGTAATTCCTGAGCACAGAGCCAGGAGTAACCCCTGAGCATTGCCAGGTGTGCACCCCCCCCATTATTTTTTAAATTCTGATGTGGGAGAGGATGGCCTATGGGATAATTTCTGGCAGCATATGAGCCTATTGGGTGGAGGGAATGCTTAACACCACACACACACACACACACACACACACCCCTCTTAAGAAGATAACACAGCAGTTTTCCAACATGATTTCTGGCACCACACACACACACACACACCACACCACACACACACACACCACACACACACACCACACACACACACACACACACACACACACACACACACACACACCACACACACACCACACACACACACACACACACACCTCTTAAGGAGATAACACAGCAGTTTTCCAACATGATTTCTGGCACTACACAGTCTCTGAGCATCACTGGTGCGAACCTGGCAGCCCCTAACATAACAGGGTCAGAGTAGCACTATATCCTCAGGGCCAAGCATTGAACCACCAGCCTGACTGGTCAAGTATCATCAGGAGAGGCCCCTGAGCCTCCAATCTTCCCACTACTTGGGAAGAACTATTCCCAGATAGTGAAATATTTTCTTTCTTCCGGGTCATACCCTACAGTGCTCTGAAGTTACTCCTGGCTGGATTCTGGAGACCTTATGTGGTGACAGGTATGGAACTCAAGGTTGGCCACATGCAAGGCAAGTACTATCATTGTACTATCACTCTAGTCCTCAAACATTCTTTAAAAGCCATAAAACAGGGGCCAGAGCAATAGCACAGGGGGTAGAGCATTTGCCTTGCATGTGGCCAACTGAAGTTTGATCCCTAGCATATGGTCCCCTGAGCCTACTAGGAATAATTTCTAAACACAGATCTGGAGTAATCTCTTAGTGCTGCTTGATATGGCCTAAAAAAATCCATAAAAAAAAAACAAGGCCATAAACAAGAGAACTAAGCCTTAGGGCAAATGATCAAAGGGTGAAGCACAGGCTTTGCAGATGGGGTCCAGGATGGATCCCCAGTACCACATGTTTACCTGAGTACTGCTAGAGGAACAATCTCTAATCACTGAACAGGAAGTAGTCCATGAATCCCTGAGCATCTCTGAATATGAACCCAAAATCAAAACCGAAAAGGAGAGAAGGGAGGCACTGGGTTATGGATAAGTGGCCCAGATCTGGGCCCTGATCCCACAGAAAAAAGACCAAACAAAATGAAAAACTTCCATATAAATCAAAGCACCACTGCTGGAGACCAGTCTGGCATGAAGGTGACTTCTGTCCAGGAGTAGACTGCAAGTGGAGATGTCTCTTCTGGCACTTCTCAGAAGTTAGGGCTCAAGAGGAAGCAAATGAAAAGCAGACAGTAGTTATTCTCTAGTAGCAAACACTTCCTCATCACCTCTGGTGCCTTGCAACCTAGCAAAAGTGTAAGTCATTGTAAAAGAGCCAGCTCAAAACAGGGATCAAAACATAGGGAAGGTGCCTAGGAAGAGATAAGGATGCATCAATTTGCATGCCCTGGGCAGCAAAGGGGAGCATTGTACCCTTCTGCACACTGAGGGCTGGGCAGCAAACCCCACCCCCAAACCTCATTTATCCATAGTCTTTTGGGAGGATATGCAGAAGAAGTGCCACCCTCTGTGAGACAAGGCAGTCCTTGATGGACCACAACTCTGCGGGAACAGGACCAACTTGGGATGATACCACAAGCTGACCAAGGGCAGTGATGGCAGTTGTGCCAAGATCCTAGCTGGATGGGTGATGTGCTCTGTCCACTGGAAGTCAGAACTAGAGGTCTTCCTTTGGCCTGGCAATCTGACTCTGCTTGGAGTCAGGAGGATATTCCAACCTCCAAAGTAAGGTGAAACCTTTCTGTCCTGGAGCCTCCACCTTCATGCAATGGGTGTCAATGGCTCAGCCATTATGCCCACATTTGCCAGCTGTGAGAGGACTCTGAGCCTGAAGGGTATCTGACTGCAATAAGGACAATAAAAACAACAAAAAAAGGACAATCAAGCCTTGGGTGTCTTCTGGGGTGCTCTGAGGCCATGCAATAAGCTGAACTGGGCATAGGGACATTCAAGGAGCCTAAAAGAAATGGGTAAGAGTGGGTGTGGTGGGTGTGGGTATATCTTAGCTGGGAGATAGGGACCATTTTCTAACAAGAATTAGAGGCTTCAATAAGAAATGAGGAGTACCAAGAAAAACAGGCTGACCATAACTGGGATGGAGCCTTAATCACGGAATCATATTCTAAGAAGCATGAAATAATGTTACAAGCCCCAAGCAAGCTTTCAGAGATATTTCTGAAGGTCATAGGCCAACGACAGAGGAGAACATAAGCATGGCTCAGAGAAGACTGAAGCAACGGAACCCTTAAGAAAAAATGTCAAAGAGATCAGAAGAAACCACTGACTTCTGGGAAATTAAAAATGCATTATAGGGTCCAAAGGAGAACACATGGGCAAGACATCTGCCTTGTACGCATCACCCAGGTTCAATCCCTGTCACATGGTCCCCTGAGCACCATCAGTAGTGATCCCTAAGCACTGTTAGATGGGCTTCCTCTTAACCCCCCCTCCCATTGAGTGCATGCCTTATATGCAAGAGGCTTGGGTTGGATCCCTGATACTGCATGATCCCTGAGCACCAATCAGAATGACCCCCAAGCACTGAGTTGATAATAGCCCCTAAGCATTATAGTGTGGCCCCCAGACAAAATACCTTATAGAGTTTAGATTCAAGATCTCTTAAAAAAATCAATCATAAAACTCATTATCAAATAAGCTACAACTCTTTGTTAAGCATTCAGATGAGTACCCCAGACCTATACTACCACCAACACATACCTAGAAAAACCTCTTAACCCTGCCTCTTAGCTTAAGGATGTCACAGACCTGAAGGATGTCATCCATCTGGCACAGATGACAGAATGTTTTCTGATATTCCAACAAAATTTTCCAGAAATCAGAGGATATTAACCAGTTCAAAATTCAGTTTTCCAAATGGAAAGGGTCCAGTTGGCCAACTCAGCTCCAATCAAGGGTAGCCTCTTTCTCCAAATTGAGGCACCTACTTCCAGCTGAAGAGCCAGGAGAAAGGAGGGGTTCTGAGAGACCCTGCTGGAAGGTTTGATTCTCCTCTCACATCAGGTTCAATAATCCAGAACCCATGACTTCCCCTGGGTTTCCAAACACAGAAAGGGCTGTTTCCCAGGGCTGCTTAACTGCTATCCTGCCCAACAGGTAAATTAATATTCAGCACTGACCTCTAGACGTCCCACACCCTTGGCAGATGGCAGTCTCGGCTGTTGCTATTAAGAAGCAGCCTCCCCCTGACAGACTGAGACCACATTGGGTTTTTCAAAAGAGCAATCTCCTGCTCCACTACCAAAGAACCTCAGACACCCTGGGGCCTGGAGAACAGACTCCAAGTGATAAATCAAAAAATCAATCTGGGGCCAGAGAGGTAGAACAGGGGTTAAGGTGCCTGCTTTGAGACTGGAGAGATAAGCTAGTATGGCAAGTAAAGCACTTGTCTTTTAAGCAGCCAAGTTGGGTGGGATGGCACTCCTTATGGTCTCCTGAGCCCTTCCAGGAGTGATCCCTGGGAGTGCAGATCCAGGATTAAGACCTGGGCAATGCTGGGTATGGGTTCCAAACAAATAATAATAAATTATACAGTTGTGTTAATTATATAAATAATAAGTAAAATAAAACAAATCTGGGATCTGGAGAGATAGCATGATGGTAGGACATTTACCCTTGCAGATGGCTGACCCAGGATGGACGGTGGTTCGAATCCTGGCATCCCATATGGTCCCCTGTGCCTGGCAGGAAAGATTTCTGAGCACAGAGCCAGGAGTAACCCCTGAGCACTACTGGGTGTGGTCCAAAAACCAAATAAATATACAAATAAACAAAATCTGGCCAAGCTGCCCACAGACCAGTAAAGAGAGGCAGGATTGTGCTCCTTTCTGTGTTAGATGAGAAAGGTCAGATGGGTGCCAGCACTGAGAGAGCCATCAAGTCCATTCCTGCAGCTTAGGAGGCATTACCATCCTAGAGGGAATCTGCTCTGCTTGAGGTCCTAAATCTGGGGTGCAGAGGCATGTCCTTCTGCCTATTCCAATTCCACATTGGTCTCCTTATTTTCCCAACAAGAAAGATAATGACGGGATGGTAACAGCCTGACTCAATGGCTACGACTGTGCTATCAACTCTGGATACTAAGGATTTCACTTATTCTTCCAAACCATCAAAGCAGGGAGCAGACATCCCATCTTCAGATAAGAAAACGGAGCCAGGAGAGGTCAAGTAGAGTTGCTTCAAGACACAGGCTAGTCTGGATTTGCACCTAGGTCTGATTTCAAAGTCTACATTTTTAACCTGTACAACGTGGTGGCCAAGTCACTGCCAGCCTTGGTTCTCACCAAACCTGGCTCTCATTAGGACTGCCTGGTGTAGAGTTGGCTGGTGGGAATCTCAAGCTGTTTGCTTCCCTGCATGACTCGGCTGTTTGACTCAGCTGTATTCTATAGCCCTGTATGTATTATGGGACCAACATTTATTTTCAACCTTCTCAGGTTTAGAATCAAGGAGGAAGAGTATTCTTTACTCCTTTCCTGGAAAGTTATTTGCAGGAGGTGGGGTTAGAAGTCACCACTACCCTTTAATTAATTAATTAATTAATTAATTAATTTTGCCACACCTGGTGGTGCTAAGAGATTAGTCCTAGCTCTGTGCTCAGAAATGACTTCTGGCAGGTTTGGGAGATGCCAGGGATTGAACCCAGGATGGTCGTGTGCAAGGCAAACACTCTACACACCATAGTATCACTCTGGCCCCCCCTTTATTTATTTACCAGTATTTTTATTTTTGGGTCACACTCGGAGGCACTCAATGGTTATTCCTGGCCCCTCCCTCTTTTATTATTTTTATGTTTAGTTTCCCATGTCTCTCTCCTCCTAATTCCCCATTCACAACACAGACCAGGGAGCTGGAGTATTAGCACAGTGATAAGTGTGGTAAGTGGTTTGCCTTGCACGTGGTGAATGACAAAGGACGAACCCGGGTTTGATCCCGGAATCCCATATGATCCTGAGCCTACCAGGAGTGATTTCTGAGCACAGAGCCATGAGTAACTCCTGAGTACTGAGTGTGACCCCCCAAAAAAACCCCACAATACAGGCCAGGTGGACATGTTTATGCGGTGGATTTACTGTGCCTCCTGTTTCTAGATAGTAAGTGTCAAGAACAGAGCCCATGTTAAGCTCCAGGAGGCCACCACTTCCGCCTTGGGACCAATGAGTTTCTAAGTGCAAGCAGAATAGCTAGAGCCCTATCCAAGGGTGTAGGGCAAGGTGGAGGCATGATTGGGGGCAGTGGGTATTAAGCCCAATCCAAAGTTACTGCCTTTTCTCCAGATCCTTGTCTGGTGGTAAAATTGATGGTGTAGGGAAGGAGACACAGCCCCACAAAGAGGTCGGGGGTACGGAAAAATAAGGACTGGCAGCAAGCAGAGAACATAATCTTACCTTCAGAGTTCCCTGTGCTATGACACCTGTGGACCAGGTATAAGAGAAGCCACATCAGACTCACAATTCAAGTGGATGAGGAAGTCAGTCCCAGAGACACAACTGCCTCCCAGAACAGACCTGAACTGCTGGTTACCAGACTCACCTGGGCACTGGGGATGCCACGGTGAGTGTCACTTTCACAGCATTAGTGCATGGGCAGGAAAGGACTGGAAACCAACCTGGGTTAGTGTTTAGCAGAAGGAAGAAAACACACACAGAGCATCCACTTCAATTTGTGTAGTGGGAAGAGGCCTCCTGAAGCCAGAGCAGGAAAAGTGAGGCCTGCGAATAGCATAGCACCAGGGGAGCATGTGAGGACCTGGGCTCCTGGAGCACCAGCAGAAGCCCCTCAGCTGGTGGTGAGTCACTTGTACGTTTAAGGGAAATAAACTAGTTGAAAAGAGTAAAAGTTTGAGTGTTAGGCAGGGGCTAGACCACTGGAAGGAGTTTGTCCCCATAGTGAAGGTTCTGATTTTTATTCAAAATGTGATGGGAATCAGGGTATGCATGTCATTAATGAGCATTTTTTAAAAGATCACTCTAGCTGCAGTGTGGAAAATGATTAGCTGGGTTAGGGGTGGTAGTAAGACCAGCAAGCAGTTGGTTAGGTGAAAATAGGGGTGAATGAAGACTCAGTCATCCAACCCTGGATTTTTGTGCAGGGAACCAGGGAGTTCTTCAACATTTAACCAGGACAGCAGGCATAATCAGCACTGGAAAAGCTCTGTCAATGTGTTCTATTCAGGACAGGTATAGAAGTGAAGTGTTTTTTCAGCATTCTGCTCTGCCCCAGCTCCCTTCTCCAAGAGAAGAAATCACACTTTTACTTGGTCCCAGGCATCAATCTGGCTTAGTGCCTCATGCTTGAGCATATGGTTTCTGTTGTAGAGTCTGGGCTATAGTTACAGCACATACAGGGACAACCCAAAACAGGAACTACGTGGTCCTGCTTTGGAGGATGGAAGGGACTATAAGAGTGGAAAACAGAAAGGAATGTAAAAGCACTAAGCTCCAAAGAGAAGCTTACTTTTATTCTTGGGAGGGGGGTTGGAAAATGCTCGGGGATGCTTAGGAATTAGGCCATACCTGGGTATGATCAGGGGTCACTCACTCTTGCTGGTGCTTGGAACCATATGTGTTGACAGGGTCAAACCTGCCTCCACCACTGCAAGGCAAGCACCTTGCAGCTCACCTCCCACTCCTGAATTATCTCTCTGGTCCCTGGTCAGGAATTCTTGACCTGGACCTTGCTGGGACCATGAAGCAGTGAGAGGGCCCAAACTACCCTCGGATTTGCAAACCGAGGCCTCCAAAGGCCAAGAACCTGTGCTTTATTTAGACCAGTGTTCCTCAACATTTTTATAACCTTGTTCCCTCCCTGTGAATCCCTGTCCTATGAGTTGGTCCCCAGTCTTGTGCTCATTTAAGTGATCTTTTTTTCAGTGGCCCTTGGAATATCCTCGGGTCCATAAAAGGTCATATTGTTCTGGTTGAGGAATGCTGCTTTAGAGCAATGATGTTCAACCATCTTCTAATTACAGCAAGAGAAAATAGGAGAAATTTCACAGACTGTTAAGGCAGAAAGAAAAAAATATCATTACTTAAAATAGTATTATTTGAATTTTTTTTTTTAATTTTCAATGGCTACATGTGCTTGAGGGACCATGTGGTGCTGGGCATTGAGCCTGGAACTTTTTGTTTTGGGGCCACACCCACAAACTCAGGTCAGGGGTTACTCCTGGCTCTGTGCTCAGAAATCACTCCTGGCAGGCTCAGGGGACCATATGCGATGCCAGGGAAGAGATATAACCCAGGTCAGCTGCATGCAAGGTAAACGTCCTATTTGTAGTGTTATCACTCTGGCCTAAGCCTGGGACTCTTGCATGCAAAGCATGCTCCTTTGAGCTATCTTTCTTCCCCTTAACTAAAATTTTTAATCAGATGGAATGTGAGTTAAGTGACTTAATCTAAGTTTTTGGTGTAGGCTTCGGGCCATTTTGAGGTGCTGGCACTGAGCAGTGGTTGGAGACACTGTTTCAGAGTGTGGTACTTCTCACACGAAAAGTGCATTAGAACCACCCAGATGGTCTGTTATACAAGTGGGCCCCAGCAGGTCAGGATTCAATTTTTCTGGGGTGAGGCCCCAAACTTTGTATCTTGGGGTGGGGGAAGGGGCAGATGCTAAAGCTCTTGGCTTTTTTTTTTTTTTTTTTTGGCTACAACCTGCAGTGCTCAGGCAGGGGGATGTGAGGGAGAACTATATGGAATGTTGGGGATCGAACCCAGGTCTGTCCTGGATTGTCTGCAAGCAAGGCAAACAAATGCCTTACCATTATGCTATCATTCCGGCCCCTAAAGTTCTTGTCTTAGTCCCATGGCCATGCTTTGAGAACATACTGAAGAGCAAGATCACATTACGATTCTCTCTTTTCAGACTAAAGTTCTAACAGATGCCACAGCCCTCTAAACCACCCCAAAGTCCCAAGGAATTTGAGATTTTATTTTTGGATGAAGCCCTTGGAGAGTGATAATCTGGACCTCCCCTTGGAGGTCAGGAAGCATCTGGGAAGTAGCAGTTTAGAGGACTCAGGAAAGGGCCTCCAAGCCACACTTGGAGCTGGAAACTACAGGGCTGGCCCTGGCTGACCCAATTACTGTTGAATTGTGAGATTTGGGGAGCTGGGCAAGCTAGGAGCTCTTCTAGAAACTGCAATCCTAGATCAATTCTCGTTGAGTCTGAAAGACTGGGGCTGATTCTGGGGGTAATAAAACCCCTAAATCTTGTGTGTGTGTGTGTGTGTGTATGTGTGTGTGTGTGTGTGTTAGTGTGTCCCAGGTTTCATGTAGGAGACCCAGGTTCAATTCCTGCCACCCCATATTATCCTGCGAACTACTGAGAGTGACCCCTCCCCCCAACAGATACAGAGCTGGGGGTGATAGGCTCAAGCACTTTCAGATGTGAGCATCCTCCGCACCCCCAAAGTCAAAATTCTGGGACTGGATTGTAACAGTGGGTAGGCTGATGTCTTGCATGTGGCTAGCCCAAATTCAATACCCAACATCACATATGGTCCCCCAAGCACAAGAGATATGGCCCCCAAAACAAAAATCAACAAAATCAACAACAAAAATCCAAATTTCACTACACAGAACTCAAGAGTTCATTCACAGAGCCCTTAGTCAAGTCACTGTGGTGAGGGCGGGGGGTATTTAGGCTGTGCTTTAAGCAAAAGCAGTGCTGAGAGGCCTTGGGACCTTTGCCAGCTTCCCTTAGACCTGCACTGAGTCAGTCATTCCCTCATGAAAGGGGAGGGGAGTGTGGGAATGAAAGTGGATTCATTCATGAATCAATCTCCCAAACAGGAAGTGTGACTTCTGAGCTATGATGAGAAATCTTCCTCTGCTACAGGGAACATTAACATTGGCTTTGCCATCTGGCTAAAGATATCATGAGGTGAGGCAACATCAAGGTCAGGGAGACCCTACAAGTTATGTGAAGAGGTGGCAGAATGTCTCAAAGAAAGGGAAACAGTCTCATGGCTGCAGCAGCCCAAATCAGCTTGTCTTGAATTCTGACAAAGAAAATGCAGTCATATGGGTGAGGGGTGAGTGGGGCCACATTCTAAATTTGTCTCACTTTCCTGATGTGCAAAATGGGGATAATATTAGTGCTTGTGTTACAGGATTGTAGTAAGATTTAAATGAAATAACCTAGGTAAAATGTTTGTCTTGGTAATTCATATATATATATATATATATGTATATATATATATTGGGTTTTGGATTACACCCAGTGATGCTCAGGGGTTACTCCTGGCTATGTGCTCAGAAATCGCTCCTGGTTTGGGGGACCATATGGGACATTGGGGAATCGGACTGCAGTCCATCCTAGGCTAGCGCAGGCAAGGCCTTACCGCTTGTGCTACCACTCTGGTCTGGTAATTTGTATATTTTAAGCACTCCATGCTACTTAAAAATATTTAAGTCCTCAGCTAGAGAGAGTACTAGGCAGTTGCCTTGCATATGCTAGCCTGGTTTGATTCTGGAGCCCCACCAGGAGAGACCTCTGGCACAGATCACAGCTGGTATGGGCCAAAAACCAAACAATATAAAATCAAGTCTAGCAGCTGGAGCAATAGTACACTATGTAGGGAATTTGCCTTGCACACAGCTGACATAGGTTCAATCTCTGGCATTCCATATGGTTCCCTGAGTACTGCCGGGAGTGATTCCTGAATGCAGAGAGCCAGGAGTAACATCTGAGCATTGCAAGGTGTGGCCCCAAAACTAAAGAACCCAAAAAAATCCCAGGCTAGGGATGTGCCTCAAACACGTTTGATATTTATGAGTGCTGAGTTCAAGCCCCATTATTAAAACAGTAACAAGTTAAAAAAAGGATAGATAGATACTATATAGGCTCATATGTTGAATCATTTTTTGTTAATGCCTCAGAAAAAAGAAATCAGAAGGGCCAGAGTGATAGTACAGTAAGTAGGATGTTTGCCTTGCATGCGCTGACCTGGGTTCAATCTCAGGCATCCCTTAAGGTCCCCAGAACCCTGCCAGGACTAAACCCTAAAGTAAGCCCTGAGCACTACCTGGTGTGGCCCAAATGTTAGCATAGAAGATAGCTCATGGATAAGGGTGCACGTGGAAGGACGTGATTTCAATCTCCAGCACTCTATAGCTCCTCAACACTGTATAGTTCGCATAGTTGGCCTGAGCGCTATTTAGGAGTGCCACCTGCAAACAAAAAAACCCAACCAGATTTGTGGTTACCACAGTTAAAAGGTAGGGTCTGGGAATAGGAGGAAAGTGCTTAAAAGGTATAGGCTTCCAGTTATATAAGTTCCAAGGTTATGTCCAACATAAGGACTTCACTATATTTTATATGTGAAAGCTGTTGGGTAGACCCTGAGAGTTCACACCGCATGGAAAAAACTTTTCTGTTTATTTTTGGGTTATACCTGGCAATGTTCTTCAGGGGTTACCCCTGGCTTTGCACTCAGAAATTACTCCTGGCAGTCCTTGGGGGGAACATATGGGCTTCTGGGGATCAAACCAAGTGCCTTCCCAGCTCTACTATCACTCCAACCTCAACTTTTTTTTAAATTGTATTTTTTATAATAATGTGTGCTAACTAAACTTCCTGTGGCAATCTTTCAAAGAATGTGTAAGTCACATCATTAAGCAGTATACCTTAAACTTATACTGTGGTATATCAACTATATCTGACAAAATTGAGACAAAATAATAGTAAACTTGAAAAACAGAACATTTCTTTAAAAGTGGGTGGCAGAGGCTGGAAATATAGTGGGTAGACCATTTGCCTTGCACAACGATCCTTGTCATCTTATATGGTCTCCCGAACACCACCAGGAGTAATTCCTGAGTGCAGAGCCAGGAGTAACCTGAGTACTGCTAGGTACCCCCCAAAATGGGTGGCAGTATAGATGAACACTTTGTATCATTGCCAGGTACAGATTGAGAAAGTGGAGCTAGGTTGGCACTACTGTCTTCCTCTAGGAGGCTGGGCGAAAGTTCTCCTCAGAGGGTCTGCGTTTAGTCAGGATTCCCAGGATGAATTATTCCCCGGGTTAATACCACAACCCTGCTGGGTGAAAAGTGAGATATCCTTCTCTTTGATTTGTCAAAGGGTTTGGGTCCAGACCTAGTGGTGCTCAAGCGCTACTCCCATATCTGAGTCACTTAGGAGTGACTCAGGGGCCACTGGGTGGGGGGGAGGGGTACCAGTTAGTGCCAGGGATCAAACCTGGGCCTCCTACTTGTAAAGTATGCATTCTTGTGCACTGAGCTCTATCTCCAGCCCAAATCTTCCATTTTTAAATACTGCAAAATCCAGTTTTGTAACACTTTTTCATAGCCAAGCTAAGTGCCAAATGGTTCAACTTGAACAATAAAAATGAACAAAAATCAACGTTGGTAAAAAAAATTAAATATTGGAATGTTGTTACTGGAAATACTTTTGGAGATATGCAATACTTAGACAAAATTCCCATTTTCAGAGAGAAAAGAAGTGGCTTTTCAGGTTTCATATTGTGTGGGGGATGGTAGGAAAAGCCTTAGGATGTGCAGACCCTTAGGTCAGTTGTATTCCATCCAGCACTGAAAAAGAATGTCTCAATTGACCATGAATAAGCAAAATCTATTCCAAAACTCAGTGTCCCAAATTAAAAAAGGCGAGACAGACTAGAAAGAAGTTGTTAATGAAGATAAACAGAGGTTTCTAAAAACTACACAAAAGAATCAAGTGAAAGAAATACTACAGTTAAATAAAAGTTAACATCCACTGTAGGTAGGGGTGGGAAGAGATTGCAAATGACATCACCTTAGAAAAGAACTACATAGAACTGATAGATGGTTCTGCTGAAATTGATTGGTTCTCTTCTTGAGGGGTTCTCATGATCCTGCAAACAATCCTTGTCCTATAGTTTAGATTTACAATAAGACCGAATTTCCCTTCTTATAATCTACAGTAAAACTTCACTATCTTGCTCTCCAAAACAAGCACTGTTTTGTTATTTTTTACTTTATTTTTTTGGTTTTGGGTGGGTCACACCCAGCAGCACTCAGGTGTAACTTCTGGCTCTACACTCAGAAATCCCTTGGCAGGCTTGGGGAACCATATGGAATGCCAGGATTCAAACCACGGTCCTTCTGCATGCAAGGCACACACCCTATCTCCATGCTATCTCTCTAGCCCCTGTGATTTTATTTTTTAATCTGTTTATTTTTTAAATGAAGGGGGACAAAAAAATCAACACCTATTTGAGTTGAGTCCTCCAACTCAGTTTTACGTTTTAGGCATCAGTTTTAAGTTTTCATACAACCAAGTTTCTACTTCTTGTTTTCGTGTTGAGTTGGTGGTTGTTATATGTAGAAGCTAGTCCAATCTAAAGCTGTTGTTCTTACTAAAAAGCCAAGAGAACAAAACCAAACCACAACACTTTCTTGGGTTTTATCCAAGGAAACCTGGAAGTGTGATACAGAGTTCTATGGTTCAGTATCAGTTCCAGTGGTCCTCAAACTATGGCCCTCAGGCCACATATTGTATTTGTATCTGTTTTGTTTCTTCATTGCAAAATAAGATATATGCAGTGTGCATAAGAGTTTGTTCATAAGTTTTGTTTTTACTATAGTCAGACCCTCCAATGGTCTGAGGGTCAGTGAACTGGCCCCCTGTTTAAAAAGTTTGAGGACCCCTGTAAGACTACATCCACTACCATATACATTGAAATGACAACGCAAATTTTTTTTCACAGTGTAATTTTATAGGATTTTTGTTCCTGCAACTGCTTGTTCCATATCTTTTTCATATACAGCTCAATGGTATGTGAAAGTATCAGAAAAGGTACGATGAGGAGAAAGCCACAAATGAAACTTCCACCTCCATTTCTAAAGGCTGAGGACTCTGAGGCCTTTGCCAGTTTTTAGTTAGTGGCCAAAACTTGGTTGGTTCTTTTTAGTTTGCTAATCTAATCTTCTATGTAGAAATCCCATTAAATCTATTCTGATCTCTCCTGTGACACATTTTTAATGGATAATTTCAATCATTGTCTACCACTTCTCTCAATAAAAAGCAGTTTGGAAAAAAAATCTTATTTTCATGCACAATCTTTCTTTTTTTTCTCCAGGGGATTCTCTCTTGTATTCTTTTGTAACCTTTCCACTACCAAACAATTTCAAATTTAAAATGACAGAAAACAGAAAGTCTTCTAAGGGAAAGGAACGTGATCTACAGAAACAATTTTTCTTTTTCTTCAATTGTGAATGGCTAGGTCAATTGGTACATCATATAACTTTAAAAAAAAAAAAGCACTTGAGATGAAAGATGAGGTCATTTACATAAATCTTTAAAAGCTAAACAAATTTGCTTAAACATAAAATAGAAAACAGAGCTTTCCAGAATAAAAGCACACTTAATGCTTACAGCCAATTAATGATCAGGCAAGAAGACCTGCTGCTGAGTCCTAAAAATGGTTTTCATCTATCAAGCCCCAAAACAAAACAAAACTCCAAGAGAAATCAAACTCCACCCCCACTCCAAAGGCATTGAAACAAAAGACTGATCTGTTTATATAGTCACATGAAAAATA
The DNA here is from genome assembly GCF_024139225.1 of Suncus etruscus. Lineage (NCBI taxonomy): Eukaryota > Metazoa > Chordata > Mammalia > Eulipotyphla > Soricidae > Suncus > Suncus etruscus. The sequence continues at coordinate 25,208,609 of NC_064861.1, forward strand.
AACATCTTTATTTTTTGCCTACTTTATTTCATTTTTCAAATAAAATTTAAATCTGTACAAAGTATACTGTTACAGTATATATTTTATAAGAATCAATGCCTAAAAGAATCACAATACTTCAATAAGCAGTACAGCAGACCTCGCTAGTTTCAGCTTTGATATTGAACAAACTCAAGCCGGCTGATGCACAACACATTTGCTTGGTTTCCACATGGTGAATTCCCAGCACTGAGATGGGAGAACATGACAGCAAGTATGGTTATATTACAGCCCGACACACTGCGCTTCTTCATGTGATAATAACTGCACATATTTAATACAGAATGCTCAAATTTACTTTTTAAATTGCATTTGCTTACTTCTTAGTTGGCAAAATTCAACATTCTTAATGGGGTCCCCAAACAGTGCAAATTAATGATATTCTACTATATAATTGGCACATTTCCAATAAGGATTAACTTGTAAACTCAAAGAATATCACAACTTTGTCCTACATTTTAGCTAATATACATCTGGTCCATTTAACCAAAGTTATTTTGGAAAGATAGCAAAGAACAATTCTATTTCTGAAATGATATTGTTTTGACCATTCTTTAGAGAAGATAAATTTTTAAATTGTCATTTAAAATGTTTTACTATAAAAATTTTACAAACTTGATTAGAAATTTCAAGATTATGATTCACAGCAGACAAATACAAACTGCTTGTATTCCAACAATACCTACTTTTAGACTGTTAAACAGAGCACAACCATGTCAGCTGTGTTAACTAAAATTCTGAATAGTGTACTAAATTTTAAGTGGTGCTGGGTCTAGCAAGTGTAAATACACAGTATATTTTAATTAAAAGAATTGTCTTCTTTATACTTTATTTGTTTTCCCATAAGGAAACATTAATGTTTACATTCTTTAATAAAGTTAATCTTACATCAGAATATAACTTAATACTGTCAGCAACAGGGACCACACACAGTAAATAAGAAGCACATTTAAAATAAGTCTGAATTCACAGAGATTAACATTTGTTGGTTAATAAAATATCGACAGTATTACAATCTTACAATATTTACAGTAAGAAAAATCTAGAGTAATATATACCTTTCACAGCAGGATTCCTTTTTTTTTTTTTTAAAAATTTCTTCCAGTTTGGGATTGTGTACACACAAAATGCTCAAATAAAACAACTCTGTAATATAATTTTAAAATAATGGATACTGGGGGAAATTCTATCACAACCATTGAAAATAATGGTGACTTTTCACGGAGTCTGTGGCATCTGAGAACCCAGTTAATTAACCAAAGTCTTGCTCAAACCAGCCTCAGTTACCCAGATTAAAGCGGCAGAACTCCGGCCTTCCCTGACTGCTGAAAACCCAACAGATTTTCTCAACATGCTATAAGAAAAGAGGGAATATTTCAGCTCACACCTCATGGCTGGAAGCCTCCGGCCAGTGCACATTCCCCAAATTATGCTTAAAGAGAGTCAATATCACCCCATATCATCACAAGAGTTTACCCTCCTACTCCAGAGCAGTTTTATACCAAGCTTCTCACTCCTCAACTCTTGTGCATTAGGTAAGGCATGAATTTGACCCATGTAATAATACACACCAGCATCATAAGAGATTTGGGACCTGGGCAAAGAAACAGAGTAGTGCAATTCGCACTGAGATTAACAAGGAAAATGGGAAGTGATGCACATTTCCAGTTAGAATGGAAAGAAGACCCACATCCCTAAACTGGAATCTGGCCTGGGCATCAGAGTTAGCACCCCCTCTCTGAATACCACAAGCAATTAGGATGTATCCTCTGGGCCTCCTCTGAGAGAGCATCTACAGCAAGTAATACCATGTGGGACATTAGTTCAGTGATGAATCCCAAGAAAGCAGACATAATTCTTGAATCTGGGGCTGTTCACAGCACCTGAGGTCACTCATCTGAGCTGTGACCTGTCCCAATCTTGCTTACTTAAGAGATCTGATGGGCACAGAACACTCAGGGATACGGCTGCTGGCTACTTTGGACTCTAGATCTCACAGGTAATCAACAGGTATCTGGGATTGAATTAGCAAACTGTACCATAGCTCCTTAAACAGACACTGTCAGGTTTGAAATCATGTCAAGCATGAATCTTCACTGTCAGGTCAAGAATCAAAGTGGGAGTCTATCTACCCACAATAGCCAAGGTTATTTTGTCTAAACCTTAGAGGAGTTGGACAGTTTTTCATTTTGCAAGTGATTATTTCAGTCAAGCTGTACTGGCAAACCAGACGGATCTATTTAATGTTTTTTTGTTTGTTTTTTTGTTTTTTAAATTCTTCCTATGTGTTAACCCAAAACTCTGTATTTGGGCTAAATACACTGACAGAGAAAATTCAAACAACAAAAGTTTCCAGTAAACTTCTGTGGCATTTTCTTTTTGGAAGTCATTGCAAAATCTAAAGGTATTTCTACCCAACAAAGTCTGTTTAAGTGTTTAGTGTTATTTCCTTTTTGGTCCTATACAGAATGCTCTGACTCTATATAGGTCTAAATGCTGCTCCATGTAGATTCTTTCTGTATATCTAAAAATATATACTTTTCAGTAGTTCAATACATGGTTAATCTTCCCACAGAGGAAGATTTTGTAATCACATGTTGCAAAGTAGAAAAACATCTCCTTTCTAAGAAAGGAAATATACTTTCCTATTTGTACACTTTTGAATAAGCCCAAAGGCATGCACCAAAAATCATTATTAAAACTAAGACATGCACTAAAACGGTGTCAAGTTAGACTTAAAGTGCTGCTTCTTGGTTTCAATTTGGAGAAGACATTTTGTCAGCTATTGACTTAAAAATCTCCCCCCCACAAGACCCACCCCCATCCATGGCATTAAGAGAGAAAAGTAAAAAGTATGCATACATTTTTAAACTATTTTTTACATGGGAAAAAGAACAGATATAGAAATTATACTATTTATAAACTGGATTCCCAGTTTTAAATAAAACGAATATTTACTGGTAAAAATTGTCAAAGCTAATACATCCAAACAAATGTTACTAGTAAATAATATTCTAGACAGAGAATAATTTACTTTGGTTTTATGCACCTTTCCAAAATACTGGTGTCCCATATGTTACCGAACTGATGTGTTCCAGCAAAGTTATAAGGCAAATCATTCTTTTTCCTAGTGAAATCTTGTTTTCCAATAGACAAAACTAAAATCTTTTGGTGAGAAAGGGGTTAAGATAATGGCTAACCCCTTGGCATCCTGAGCATTGTAGTTTATTAAACTCTACCCTGCTAGAAGTTGTCAGGCACCCTTACCCCTGTCTTGAACCAGGATTGGCTCCCATGTCTAGTTATGCCCTGACTCCTTATAAATAGCTCTTAGAACTTTGCTTCTTTTTTCTTTCAACTGGATGTTTTAATGTCTAACAAAGCTGGTTGCAATGTCACATTTTGCTAGTAGGGGCCACCGTCTAACAATAATTCCAATGGTTTAAACCAATACTTCCTAATTTTATCAATTGTCAAGTTTGTTTTTTTTTTTTCCTATAGAATTTACTTAGGGCAGAGATCCTTGGTTTAGAAGATGTGATGCCCCTGAGGTTACAAGCAAAATTACCTGTGTATGTGCATCTTATTTTTTTTTCTGGGGAAAGGGTTATTAATCACTTTCATCAGATTATCAAAGGTATCTGTGACTTCAAAAAGGGGTTACAGGAATTATAAGGATACCCGTAATTCATTCTATACAAGATTGAGGAATGGGGGCAAAAAACTAAAAACGGCCTCAACAAAAAAAGGGCCAAATTGTTGATCTTTTCCCCTTTATTCACATTTGGGAAATAAGTGCTTCAAGCTGGGAAAAATAATTAAGTTGATTAAACTCTATTAAAAATAATCAGTCATTTTCTAGTTTTTAAAAGTTTCCATATATAGTTAATTTAGTCTCTAAGAAGAGGTTTGGAGGCTGAATTTTTCTCTTTCTGTAATAAAAATTCATAGATATAATGCTGATCATTATCCACATTTAAAGAACTGGCAACATAAAACTTATGATACTGATGATGTGAGCCTCTTATTTACAACTTTGAGTAAAGGATAATCCAGAGTCAAATATATACCCATATATATTTGCCAACTTTCATTCTCCCAAATTGGTCCGTATTTATACAACCAATGGGCACAATTAGATTAGATAAACTTAAAATCTGAATAATAAAAATTTAACTTTCTACACAAATTTAAAAAAAACAAAGCCACAAATTTGCACAACACAAACATTCATACTATGTCACAGAGGACTTTTTCATTTCAAAGACATCACTGAATTTTCAACAAAATTTGCAAACATAAGCTCCAGAATGAATAGCATAACATGCTGAGAAGAGCATGTCAAGAATTAAAACATCACTCCCTCTTGTTTTTTTAAGTATGAAGTGCCTAAATTGCTATGGGAAAGTTAGTAGAAAATGAAATAAAAAAACTCTATAAAACATAATTTAGCCAAAACATACTTCTGTTCTATTGGCAAATCTCTCAACTTATTCTTTTTTCTTTTTTTGCAGTTCTGAATACTACATTGCACAATCTAAGGCCAAAAAAAAAAAAAAAAGATCACAGATACAATTTTTGTTCTCTTATTCTGTCTACAGCACATTTGTTAAATTTTAAGAATGCCTCTAGTTAAAATAGTCTCTTACCCCGTCTACCCTCCCCCCCTCAAAAAGCGAGTCACCCTCAAATTCCAAAAAGGAATATTCACCTAGCAAAATAATTTTAATACCAATTTCACATAGACCATGACAAAACTCTATGATTATATGGAACACTACATGAAAGAGGGAGCTGCCACTTGCCACCCAGTTTTTTAAGCCAATCCCCAGCAAGACTTAAATCTCATTGACTTCAGCGAAAACAAATCAACACTCCAAAACCAGGACACCTTAGGCTGGAAATTGGATCTCAAAGACATCATTTCATATACATATATATATATATCTATATATCTATATATAACTTTTTCCTATCCTAAGCTTTCACTTTGTGTACTCATATAATATAATAAAGCTCATGTTTACAAAGGATTTTCTTGGCAAATAAAAGGCCCATATTAAAAATTTTATCAAAACAAATTTTTAGTCTATATAGCTTATACTAGGAAATATTTTTCTTGGACTTATAAAGCATAGTTAATTGCATATAAGTTTTGCTTTGGGTGGGATATTGAAAAAAATTCTGTAAGAAATTAGAAAAGACTAGAAACAAAAGTGAAAGTGACTAGCCTTAACTTTCAAAAAAATCAAGTGCAAAGAGAAATAGTGCAAATAATGAAAAATTGAATTTTTATAGGCAACTTTACATCATCTTTCCTGCATTTGCACTTTTACATATTGACAAATTTTACAAACCCTAACTGTATGCAGCATGGAAATGGGCTATCATTTTTCTCCATTGACTAAGACTCAGAGAGCCTTTCAAAGACTTGTCTCAACAATCATTTAAATCACTGGTTCGTAACACAGGTTGGGAATTCCACTTCTTTTAAAAAAAAACTTTCTAAGGGGTTTGCACTGACGTAAACAAGTTATAGTATGTAATCCTACTATAATTAAAAATCTGACAATGTGAAAATCTTATGAAGTGTCAACTCTATAAAATAAGCTGTAATAAAAATAATTTGCTATTGTTAATGAACTTGACATTTGTTTAAAAAAAAGGTTGTCTTCCAATTACAAAATCAGAGCCTCTTTTTAAGCTTTTGTTAAAGAGATTTAATAGCTAATGTACAGATCTGGGTAAAATTAAACTTGAAAGCAATGTATCAAAATCACTGAGAATAAGTATACAATAAACTAGAAAAGTTGATCCAAATATACTTGAATTTTAAAAACAAATATAGCAATTCTTTAATTTTAAATGCTCATAGGGTAATGGGAAAGAAATCTAAAACAGATTTCTCTACTAAGGACTTATGAACTTCTAAGATGTACTAAATGATGTTATTAGTGTCTACCACCAGGGAACACTTGAGATTTCTACATTTTAAAGTAACAGAAAAATTGGGAAAACAAAAGTATGGAAGGTCTATTCTCTATTGTATAACTTCAGAAACATAGTGTTATTGAGGGTCTCATAAGGTCCACACATTAAACAATTGATAAAATTGCAATTATTGAATAGAAAACTAAAATTGCAATTTAATATTTTGACCTGGTTTATTATCCTCTCCTAAGGAATTTACACAGGTCACCAAAGGATCAAGGTTTTATATAATAATACTGCAGTACCAAATTATCTGACTTAAGGCTATTTTGGAAAGTAAAGATAAACTGCAATCTAATATGAATCCCAGGTGACTTGTCTGTATAGTTATGTGGTAGTTAAAAATGATAACTGATAACGTTTGATATTCTCTTGCCTTCTTTCCCTCAAAATAATCTCCCAGGAATACTTGCTTTGACCAGAAAAGTTGCCATTCCACAATTGTACTATTTAATCTGTCTCAGAAAAGCAAACACCCTATACAGAAAATAACTTGCTTTGAGCATCATAATGTCTAGTTACTAATCGGTATCTTTTTCAAAGCCAAGGTTGTATGTATGACTCAGTTTTCTTTCTTTCTGGTTTTATTTATTTACTAGACATCAACTTCATTGTCCTTAGCAAGTAACTCTCATTTCGACTCCTCGTAGTAACTTCTACCTCCAATTACAATTTTTCCCATATTACCTCCAAATCATTTCTTAAATACATTTTATACTCCCATTTACAAATACATTAAACAGATCTCTTTCTGAACTCAGATTTCCAAACCAGTAAGTCTCAGGCCCCAGTAACTTACCTAAAACACATATTAAATCTTACACTCTTCAATTCACAATTAAAACAAAACAAACGAAAACAATTTCTATGCCCTTGAAGTTGGAACTGCCAACTTAAGACTACTAAACTGCCCAATGACATAATAAAACTTAACTCTTTCTGGCTCATCAATTGGCTATGTTCTCAGGCAGGAGTCAGCAATGTCTTTACTTCTCTCAGAGGATTAAACTTGAGTGCCACTGGCTGGTCTATGGCAAGAACATCAAAGAAAAAAGAAGAGAAAAAGAGGAAAAGGAAGATAGGAGAAATACAATTATTTTAATTATAAAATTAACATAAAATAAAATTATATATATATAGTAGGGAGGTAGGTCAAATGCCATCATATAACTAGCATTGGAAATTACCAAACCATTCAGGAAAAAAAAATGACCTTTCCTCAAGCCTTCCTAGGATCCATTTATATTAAATCAGTTTAAACGAAAAGCATATGCTAACAATTATTATTTCCAGGTTTCTCAAAATCTGTAAGGGCTTGGTCCTTGAATTTGTAGGCCTCTTGATACAAAATCTAAGAAACTAATCATCAAAGCAAAGTATATATTCACAAAAACACAAATACCTTGCAATCCCAAAACAAGAAAATATTTGTTCTGTAAGAAGTAGCTTTTATACAGAAAGATCATCACAACCATGTTTCTACCTACCAAACAAGACTATTTTTCACAAAAGCAAAGCATATTAGAAGAAAAAGATGTCAAACCTAATATGGGGGCAAATAAAAATAAATGACTGGCTATGGAATCATTTTTAAAATATGCTTTTAACAAATAACCCTACTCCATACTTAATTTTTTCTAATCACATAAATTGTCATCAAAACTTAAAAATAGTAAGTTTTGCAGCTAGAAAGTAACAAATTACTGGCTTGGAATCTATCATGTTTCCTCATCTTTCATCTGGGTTGTTATATGATAGAATTTTACTTGACATATCAGTGCTAGTTTAGATGATCTTAACTTACAATGCAATTCCTAATTCCTGTTCAAATAGCCTAAGCTTTAAATCTAGGTGTTGGTTTAAGATTATATAACTGCTCAAATATTACTATTTTTCTTAAAACTGTCACAGATTCTCTACCAATTAGCACTGTGGGGTGAAAATATTAATAGCGGTAATCATATTAACTTTTCATATATTTAAATATTTCATTAACCTAAAGTTAACTTGTAGTGAAAAAAATTATAAAACGAATTAAAAATAATAAACTTTAATAGTAACCTTTGCACAATTTGTGGTTTTCTTAAGTAACTTCAATAAATTCTATTCCACTATCACAGAATTAAGATATTAAACTGAGGTATAAAAAACTGTAAGTCTTATAGTCAGAGTTACTTGAACCTAAGTTGCTAAAGATTTCTGTTTTAGCGTTCTTTTCCATAGTAAGCAGAATGAGACCATTCTCATACGTAAAAGACAAAAAAAATGGAGAAGAAAGTCACTAGATTTGGTATCTCACTTTTTATGGGGGTGGGGGAATGTTACATGTAAATTAGAATGGGAAATAAAATGAAGTATGGAGTTGTGAAAGCCACCAGAGCCAAGAATTTCAGAAATCCCCACTATAAATTCATCTGGAAATGTGTCTTTTCATGTGTTACATATAAAATGATCAGGAATATTGAAAAGAAGGTAAACCAGGTGTGTAAGATAAAAACAATCATGCTCATGATGTGATGACCATGGCTGGCAGGCAGATAACCCAAAATATTATTAAAAGAAAAATAGTTAGTTTAGGAAGTTTTAACAGTGCCAAATGCAATATACAAAGCACGGAAACAAAAAACAAATGATAGAATCCTCATAAAGGAAAGAAGTTCCAACAGAAGGAAAAAAATAACATGTATATGATATATGCATACCAAATCTTAACTGACCTAGAGACAATATGAAGTGCTTGGTTGGGATCATGGCACCCACCCAGATTCTCATTATCAATGGACTATCTAACCCCTTCCACCCAAATTTAATTCAGTATTCCTGCAGAAAAATAGACTCCTATATTAAGAAATGAAAACAGGAAGTACAACTGATATAGATCCATTGACTTTTATTACAAATGTACTTGATCACTTGGCTTTAAAAAGTTAAATCAATACCCTATTTTTCTGTATGCCAGTTACAAAGCAAACTGTTTTACAAATTAAATACCTAATTTTGACAAAAATATTAAAATTTGATGAAAAACAATTATAAAAATCCTTAATCTCTCTCTTCAAAAAGGAGGCAGTCTTCCCAGTTCTATTTTACAATATTAATAATATTCACCATTTTTAGAATAGGTAGCTAAATTATATTTTCCCGTCAGCATACAAAACTCTTAGACTAAAAGATTTTATTTGTATATGCTCCAGTTAAGTTCATGAATGCCATCTGATTGCAATATAATCAACTATCTTTAATTGACTCCAAATTTACACTTATTTAATAATTTGCATAGTTTAAAAGGAAGAAAGGTTATCCTACATCTAATTATCATAAGTCTATTACAGTGCTATTTTTCAAGGCATTAAGTATTTGCTCCCAAATCTGTCTTCTTTAGAGAGGGGTTAAAATTACTAGCAGCTTTCTTCATTACCTGAAAAGTCAAACTGGAAAAGTTATCCATCTCTAGATGTGAAGATCTTAAAAACACATTCATATACATCCTACTTTGAGTTAAATCTCAACCCCTGCATGGACAGCTAGAAAATAAGACTTTCAAAAAAATTTTGATCCTTGTTGGTTTTGGTTTCTACTCATTCTCCATGGCTTTTGAGAAGCAGGAAAAGTTTGTCTTTCGCATTTTTTTTTTTTTTTTGGCAAATATTCATCTACCTCCAATCTGTATCTAGTGGAGGAAAAGCCGACAAGGCTTTTCTTAGGAACTTCCTTTGTTGTCAAAGGCATGTATAATGATTTCTACAGTTCTGGTTAGTTAACTTTAGCTCCCTCTGTGGCTGGATGACTGCTGCTTCTAACATCAGCATGATATATAGGAGGCACAAATAAAAAGTAGTTTAAAAAAAGATTTGGTGATTTAAAAGGAAAAAGTAAAACCAAACAAACACACACATATAAGCATTCCCAATCTGGTGGCTGATCTCTGGATTAAATTACTTGACAGTGTCTCTCATTTTAAGGTCAATATTGCAATGCATTTCAAGTTTTCTACTTAGGCAAATAATATAGTTTAACCAAGCTCTTGGACCTTAATTGTAAGACAAAGCAGATCATTAAAAATAAGGCATACTTGTCAGGAATTAAGTTTTGTTTGCTTGTTTTTGGCACATTTGATCATACTGTCTTCTATGAATAACACATATGGTCAAATATACCATTATTTCCTTTTTTGTTTTAGCACAAACAGGGCATACCAACTAAGAAATTAAAAACAAGGAAAAACTCTTAACATAAAACACTGAAATATAGAACCTTAGTAAAGTACCGAGCACCTGGGGGATGGGATGGTGAGGGAAGGGTGGGGAAGGATGAAACAGGAAGTGGGCTGAAGGGAAGGTTGGGTGTTTGGGAGGTAAAGTGAGATGCAGAAAAGAGCATCTTTACAGTCATTTAGTCTTTTCTATGATCACCTCTTAAAGTCTTAAAAGATCTGCATGTGGATTTCTTTTTAAACCCACTGACCATAAATCAGACACTGGTTTAAAAATCTTAGTAAGATTGTGTTTAACTGTAATAGTGTAAAGACAATTGCACAATACATGTGCTTCTTAATCCGGTAGGATTCCAAAGCAGAATCTGGTCTATAGGTAAGAAAGGCTTCACTTTAGGTAACTGACCCTAAAGAAAACCTCGTGAAAGAATTCGCATCTCAGAGAAAGGACACTTTGCCTAAGTTTGCTGTGTTTTTGACGACTTGCACTACTTATTGCTGGCTACTATTAAACACTGATCTAGGAGTACTCCAACAACCTGTAGTACAAGGCTTAACTTTAAGAAGCTATAGTAAACAAGAGACAAAATCAAAGCAATTCTCTTTCCTAACTAGTAACAACACAATGCAGTCTTTTCCATATCACAGTTAAAGTACAGTGAACAAAACAGCTCAACAAACCTTAAGACAAGGAAGTGCAGGTTATTAATGTTTACATGCAGTTGAGAAGCATTCCAAATGTCACATTATGCACTGTAAGAGCTCAACTTTACTATATGGAAATAAAAATGCACCTTGGGGGAAAGGGAAAGCAATTTAATAATTTCCAGTGATTTTGTAAATAAAGAAACTCCTAACTATTGTACGGTCACCTCATATTTAACATTGCATGAATATTTAAAAGCAAACAATTTAATGGGGAAATGCACAGTACAATGGAAATAGCTTGTTATTCAACACATACAGTAGATCTCAAAAACAAAGACAACATACTCAACCAGGGAGCTTAAAATATCAAACCAAAACCCAAAGAACCAGCAGGAAAAAAAAAAAAGCAACAACAACAACAAAAAAAAAAACCTTCAAAAAGACAGCTGTTTCACCTGCCTAGGCCAATGCTTTACAATGTGAGAAGCGCCTATACCTTTCAGCTCCTACAGGTGGTGTCTTCTACATACAGCAGTTAGATCTATATGGCTAAAATTGCCAAAAAGAACAACCCTATCCCAGAACTCTCAGTATTAGACAAGATCCCCTTTTTTAAAACCAAAACACTTTCTACAGAATTCCAAACCAAAATGTACTGTTTAAGGCATCTTTTTTTTTTATAACATTTTCTCTTCACTCAAAGATGATAGTCATGCAGCAGTTTAATGATAAAAATATATTAATATTTTACTATACAGCAGCAAGAAGTTAGTTGTCAATTAAAAGCACACGAATATCTTTAAATGAAAACCTGTAAAATACTATCATTACAAACAATTTCAGTTTAGAGGACACCAGCTTGGTAAAGTGCTCTCCTAAGCTTTGCATTTTTATACCCTACAACCTTGAATATGAGTTATAGAACATACTTTTGATAGAACGCTTGTACATTTGAGGAACACAAATACACTTAGCATATAATGTAGCCAGTAATAACTAGCACCACAGCTACATGGAAATCCTTTACATAGACCAACTCGGCTTTCACTTTTTAAATGAAACTCAGAATCCATGGCTCAGTAGGATAACTCTAATTGTGTTGCTCTGTTTGTTTTTTTTTTTTAAACAAGTCTACTACATTAAGTTAATAGCACTGGCAAAAAAAAAAAAAAATCAAAAGATAGCTTCAGACCTCTTACAAGTTTAGGAGACAGTGCTAGTGACCACAAAGACTCACTCACTACCTGATGTCCAAATACAGGTTCACTGGAAATTGCTGCACATTAGTTAAGTTTTTAAAATCTCTCTACACAGAATAAAAAATATATATTATGAACGATACAAGTACATCTCATATACACAATAATGACAAAAACGCCTACTCAAAGCAAACAGATGCAGAAAAATATCATGGGAGATTCCTTTTTCTTTCTCTTTTTCCTTTTCCTATTTGAATAACTTTGGTTCCAACCGTAAAAATCACAACTTAGCAAATTTCATTTAAATGCCTTTTTTAATAATTTCTTCATGTTCACAGAAGTTTCACTGACCATGTTTATATGTTTAAGGTCCAGATGCAATGCATATTGTATAAAAGAGAGCACTTATTGTTTACCTTGCATGAATTTAACCTACGTACCTTTAACTCTACAAACTTCTGCATAACATTTAGACAAAGCTCAGACACACAGCATGCCTAGCCCTCAAATATATATACACATCTCTAATCACAGGTATATAGGGTGTCAAATATACTAGAATAACCTCCATGTAAGGTCTGAAATTTGGTAACAAAATGAGAAAAACTAAAAATATTATTTTACGTGTTCTAAAATATCTCTTTTTTTTTGTGCTAAAGTCAAATGTTAGCTCAACATGAAAAGGACTTTTATATAATTCAGCAATATTATAATCTTGACCATTTTGCAAACACTTTTAATAATAATAGCTTAAACGTGTACAAAAGTTCTTGGTTAATTAGGGAAATAAACACTCAGTTCTTTATATTTTTTAATCAAGTAGGAAACACAGTTCATATAATGTTATTACTTTTTGTATTTTTTCGGTTTTTGTTTTTAGCAGCTGCTTACTGTTTTATAGGGTGGATAAAGTGGACAACATCCAGCGATGGGTGGCAAGTCAAGAAGAGAAACTGTCAGTGGGTGGAGGTTCTGTGGGTGGTGCTCCCTTGGAGTTGAGTTTGTTTTTTTTTTTAACTTTTTTACTTTTTTGTTTTCTCTCTTTACAGTATATTCTCTCTGTGTGTGGCTCTGTGTGTGTGTGTGTGTGTGTGTGTGTGTGTGCGTGCGCGCGCGTGCGTGCGTGTGGGGGGCCTTTCGATTCAGTCTGATCAATCTTCTTCCCCTTCTTCCTCGCCCTGCAGCAGCAGGGTGGCGGCGGCGGTCTCCTCCTGCTGCTGCTGCTGCTGCTGGTGGAGCTGCTCGCAGGCGGCCCGCTTCTCCCTCTGCTTCTCCTGGATCTTCTTCATCTCTTCCGAGTACTTGCAGAAGGTGTGTCCGAACTTGGCCCACACCTTGTAGGGCACGGTGATGGAGTTGCGGTAGGTGGGCTTGACCTCGCTCACGCGCATGAAGACGCCGTACTTGTTGGAGCCCACGTCGAAGAAGAAGCGCTTGTTGTCCACAGTCAAGGAGGTGCCCTCGGGCAGCTCGGCGGGCTCCTCCTCCACGCCGTAGTCGTCGATGAGCTTGGCCAGCGCGTCGCGGAACTCGATGAGGCCCTGGGCGGGCAGCGCGATGGTCTGGCCCTGCGTGGAGCCCAGGCCAGGGCCCCGGTTGACCGTCTGGCGTATGCGCAGGAAGCGGCCGCGCTGGTTCTCCTTGAGATCCATGTAGTACTTGCGGTTCTCGCGCACCAGGAACTCGCTCTTGAGCGCCCGGCGCGGCTCGTCCTGCGCCTGGGCCAGGTCGGGCGGCTGGCTGGGGCCCAGCTGCGCGTAGTGCTCGATGAAGTCGCCCAGGTAGTCGCGGAACTCCACGGCCACCGACATGGACAGCGTGAGGCGGCTCTTGTTGCCGCCCGCGCCCACCTCGGCGATCTTGAGGAAGCGGCCCTTGGCGTTCTGCTTCACGTCCAGGTAGAAGCGCTTGTTCTGGATGTCCACGCGCTTGGAGGCCAGCTCCTGCGTCTCGTGCTGCAGCCCGCCCGGGGCCCCGCCGCCGCCGCCGCCTGCGCCGCCGCCTCCGCCGCCGCCGCCGCCGCCCCCGCCGCCACCACCGCCCCCGCCGGAGCCCGAGCCCGAGCCCGGGTGCCCCAGGGAGCCGCCCGAGCCCAGCGCCGCACCACCCTGCTCGCTGCCGCTGTCTCGGTCCGCCATGATGCTGCGCCCCGGCTCTGGCTCCGCCGCCGCCGCCGCCGCCGCTCCGCCCGCCGCCGCCGCCGCCGCCTCAGCCGCCGCTGCGCGCCCGCCCCGGCTCCGGCTCCGGCTCCGGCTCCGCCTGCGCCTGCTCCTGCTCCGGCTCCTGCCGCCGCCGCCGCCGCCGCCGCAACCCCCACAGCCAGTCAGCCAGCCAGCGCTCACTCTCGCGAGATCTGCGGGGAGACGAGACAGACGAGACCCGGTAACAGGGCACTGACTCCCCAGTACAGTAGCGGGGCAGGCGGGCGCCCTACTGTACGCGCCCACCGCCCTGCCGGCACGTGACCCCGGCCCCCTGCCCGCCCCGCCCCGCCCCTCGCCCCTCGCCGCTGCGGCCGCCGGCCCCCGCCCGCCCGCCCGCCCGCCCGGCCGCCAGGCGGCGCCCACCGCCCCCGCCCCACGCCCGGGAGGGAGGGAGGGAGGGGAGGGGGAGCGGGACGCCGCGTCGCAGCTGCCGCCGCCGCCGCCGCCAACCACCGCGGCCGGCCGGACGGCCAGACCCGGCCCGCACCCCGAGAGAGGCCTCTGCGGCCCGGGGCGGCGGGGGGCCGCACACTCCGCGCGCACTGCGGGCGAGGGTCCGAGGTCTCGCTCCCCGGGGACCCCAAACGGTGGGGGAGGGGCCTGCGCAGTGCACCCCCCCCCGGCTTGCTGCAGAGTGGGGGGACGCGAGGCAAAGCCCTCCTGTCCCGGACGGGCGTCCGTCCCCTCGCCCCTCGCCCCTCTCCCGCGGGCCCGTCAGCCCCTCGCCGGACCCAGACCCAGACCCAGACCCAGACCCAGACCCAGACAGACCCACCCACCGCCCGGCCTGCAGCCGAGCCGCGCCGCGCCGTCTCCTACCGCAGAGGAAGAGGACGGGAGCGGAGAGGTGGCGCGGTGGCGGCGAGCCCCGAGCCGCGCGCTCCGGGCAGGGGCTGCGGGGACGAAGACCGCCGGGCACCCACCGGCGGCGGCGCGGAGCAGCAGACACCTAGCCGGCCGGCCCTCCTCCCTCGCCCGCCGCCCTCCCTCCCTCCCTCCGTCCCCTCCCCTCCCCTCGCTGCCGCTCCCCCTCCCCGAGCACGGCAGCAGCTCTGGCCTCAGATGATCCCGCTCCCCCGCCCCCCAACCGCAGCCCCGCACAGTCGGGCGGGCGCACTCACCGGCGGGGGGAGCGAGCCGAGCCGAGCCGAGGACGGCAGCCGCGCCAGGGCCGGGTGCCCGCAGTGCCAGTGCCCGTCGGCCCAGCTCCGCTCCGCGCTTCCCCCACCAAGGAGCCATCCGAACGAGAAACCCCGCACCCCAAGCCTTGGGCCAGACCCCTCGGGGATCGTCGGCCTCTCCCCCACTCCTTACGAGATTTGGGGAAGGGGGGCACCCTGCTCAGGGCTGCGCCCAGCCCGGGTAGCCAGCCAGCTCTGCGGATGAACTAGGCCCCGCCGACAGCCTTCAGCCCCCTAGCCCACTCTCCCTCCGCCCCGAAAGCACCCAGAACGGAGGAGACAAACCCGGCAGGCTTTAGGAAATGCACGAGCTAAAAATGTCAGGAATTTCCTGGGAAACGCATTTCCTTTCGGGATTCATTAAAGCAGGTTCGGTTGCCCCTTTTACCTAACCCTCCTCCCAGAAACTCCGAAGTGTCGAGGAAAAAACCCTCCTTCCCTAAGTAAAATGTTAAAAAATGATCGCCGATTTTTGGGGAGGGAGCTGTGCTTATGACTATGAATTAACCAGTGGTTTGGGGGCTGTTACATTTAAATGGGGGGGTCTCCCTGGTACCAGAATCGGACCGAGAAATCGCTGATTTGTTTTCTCCCAGATCCGAAGCAGAATAGGCCTGTTTTCCTTTTCCCAGATAAAAGCGAATGCTCCCTCTCCCTCACTGCAGTCTGCAGCACCGGTACCTGTGGGAAAACTAAGGCCTATCTCCAAGGGACTCCAGACGATGCCATCCACCCTCCCCTTCACCTCTGCAGGGGACTCAGACACAGACCTCAGTCCTACTCCTAAGGTTTCCATCTGGAGAGGAATGTTCTTATCCCATCGGTGGGTTCTTTTCCCACTGAACGTTTCCCAACCCTTCAAGACATATCTCCCTCATTCGTAGCCCCACAGACAGGTTGCCCAAGCTCTCTCTAAAAAAAAAAAAATATATATATATATATATATATATATATAGTAATAATGATAAAGAGAACTTATGATTAAGAAACTAGATCAGTCCAGGGCTAAGACTTTATCAATGCCTGAACCCTCAAAATTCCCTAGTACATCCTTTACCTCCTGGGCAAATCACCCTGCTATGTACGCACAGTTTCCTTTTCCTTCGAGCAAGGGCCCCATCCTACCCAGCTTTAGCTATTACAGTTCTGGACCGAGTTTATTATTTCTCTGTTAAAAAGGAAGAAATAGGGCAGAGCACCCTGACTATCAAATAGCAAAGGAGGCAGCTCTATGCCCCCGACCCTGAACCACCCATCTGCCCAGTGGTGTCTAAAATAGTCCCTTAGAGAACAGACACCCTGGAGGGGAGGCCCACTCAGAAAGCCAGCTTTCAATCTCAGAAAAACTTCCCCTTAGTTTGAGCATGCCCTCCAGTACTACGTAGTACCCTTTCAGCACTGATTTTTCTGCACTTCCTCCCCTGTCCCTAGATTTGTCAGGAAGGGGACATAGGAATGGCTGACACAACTCCCAGTGCTCAAAAACACATGTGTGAAGAAGTGGCGGCTCCTCCAGGCTCACAGAGTAGATCAGGACAGTAGATCGCAGAGCAGCGATCAGGACCCTGGATAGACCCCAGCCCTAAGCAAGGACGCAAAGGCAGGGTCTCCGCACAGAAACAGGCCAGTGAGTATTTCCGGTATTTCTGTCCTCCGCTGAGCCTAAAACCTCAAAAAAACTCTACCTAGAAGGGCCGCTGCCATTCTTCAAGGGTTTACCAAGCCCTTAACTGAGCGAAGCCTTAACCCCCTCACCAACCTCAAAATGAAATTGCAAAGAGAAGGCATTGCCGACATTTCAGCCTTAGGTAAGTGCTAATGATCACTTCCCCCCAGGACAAAAAACGAGAGCTCAAAATTACCCGACTTTTAGGTTCCAAAGTTGGAAGCTAAAATTCTTGCCTTTTGTCCCAAATATTGACATCCAGAGCTTCTTAAGTGATTTGAGTTTGAGAGTAGCCTGATTTTCAGAAAAGATTAAAATCTCCAGGAACTGATTTCTAAATTCCCCAACACAGAGGAAACTGAAGAAGTTGCTAGGCAAAGCACAAATTAAATTTTATTATATATTCAAACTGGGAATTTTAAGTTTAAAGAAGTAAATGGATGAGACTTCAATCTCTCCATCTACACATGTAGTTATTTTGTTATTATGTATGTCTAAAATTTCACTACCAGCTCACCTACTTTTATGTGAAAAGCAAAAAGGTTAATGCCTCTCCCAAAGCAATTCAATGATAAATCAGATATTTAACATTTCACTATTCAAACATTAGCATTAATTCAAGAATAAGCCTGTAAGTTGGACTTCTGGTCAGATTGAGGTGTGTGGATGATAAAGGTACTCTTCTTTAAGTTTAGGAAGAATAAAATTTTCCAAAAAAGTCTTACAACAAAAAGATTAAAACCTTAAATGGAATTTTAAACTTAGTTTTGCATACTAACAATCGAAAATTCATTAGAAAATGTGAATTTATAAAGGCGTCTAGTCATTGTTGCCAAAAGCACTATTAACTTGACAAAAATGAAAAGTCAGTTATAGTTCTAGCTGTTCAAATTTGTTATTTTAAAACAAGTAGTCACACAGTTAAATTTATAATTGTATTACAATGTAGAAAAGGTGGAGGGCAAATGAAATATACCACTATAACGCAAAATATCTGTTAATGGAGAAATCACCAAAAATATCTCATTTCTCCTCAAAGTTTGCTCATAAATGTCCCCAGATTTCCTGTGCTTTTTTCTTTAGTAATACTACACACAAATTTTGAAGAAAATAGAGATTTATTTTATTTTTAATCGCACTATCTCAGTCTTTAACAAACTCTTTCCAATAAAAAATTGTAGGCAAGTGAAAACAGATATGAGGCAGAATTTTACTAAGCCCGAATTACATGGATGATTCAAAAAACTCTAATTTAGACTTTGGTTTTCAAAAGGAAAAACTACCACACACCATTTAGGACATAAACTTGGGGTGAGGCAATCTACCTTTGGGTAATAAGCCTTTTTTGATTGTGGGGCTCCAAACAGAAACAATATGTTGATTAATGTTTCACAAAAATCACACATTTCCAAAAATAAACAAGAAGCAAAAGCATAAAAACTTGTGTTTTCAGGTGTTCCTTACGTTAAATTAAATGCCTGTCTTAAAGCAGTCTATTGTCTTCAGTATCCAAATCATTCCAACTATCTAGAATGCTGGACTGCAGATGTTAAAAGTGAAGGGATTACCCATGTCTGCTTATGGCTATTTTAATCAAGAAAAATAAGATTTATTGTCGAGTATATCTTAACATTTAACAAAAAACAAAGACTAGTAGTATTTCACCAATTCTTTACGAAGAGCGCAATGCAACCCCTTTCTACAGCTCACCTAGTCTTTAAAATTATGACTCTTCAAGCTATTTTGATGGTTAAAGTTGCAAATATTAATTAAACATTTAAACTATCAAGAAAACAAGCTCTGATGGTAGAATCTGAGCAAACCCCTTCACTAAAATATCATTTCATTTTACGCATTTGCAGGAGAATTAAATATACATACATTCTAAATTTGATCAAAGAGCCCGACATTTTATGTACCGAAAAGGTCCAAATAGAACCGATGCAAATGTTAATAGCTTTTTTTTTTTTCTGGCAGATACTTAAATGGTTGTACTAGCACCCAAAGGAATGAAATCAGCAATTCTATACATTCAAGTCAACACTCCCAATTTTCAAAGCCGCAATTTGAAAACAATTTCAATTTGAACTTGCAATTTCAGTTGGGGGGGGGGCGGGGAGCAGCAGTTGGGGGTCTTGTAGTAACCAAAAGCTGCCTTTTCTTCTCGGACCCTCTACTAAGGATGACAAACTCAAATTCATTCTATAGCAATGTAATGGGCCCCCCTCCCAAAGGACACGGGGTACGAGCAAAAAGCGGTCCGAATTGGCTGGCCCTAGAGATAGATACCTAAGGGACCAGAGAAGGACGAATTAGAACCTTCAACAGGGTGCCACCAAGACTGCGGAAACAAGGGTGGAATTTTTAGTCAATGGCAGACAGCAAACGAACCACAAGAAAGTTGCCCCAAACAGACTCCTGGGCCTTGCTCTATCTGAGTTCGGGCTCCAGGCACACATTTCTGTGGGGGTCCTGTCCCCTGCAGATAGCTCGTCTTTGCTGCCCACGTCGTGGAAAGGGAAGGCCCCTCCAGCTTCTGATCGTCCTTTTTGGCCCCCGACTAAGGCAGTGGCCCTGGAGCCAATCTAGCTCTGTGGGGCAGCAAAAAAATGCCTTGCGGGGGTGGGGGGGCTAGGCCTGGCCATCATCTGCGATGTAAGCACCAAAGCTTCCCTTTTTATTTTTCTAACCCGTCCTAAGGGTGGCATGGGGGCAGGGGGTGGTGGTGGACGACGATGCAGAACCAGAAAGAGGCGAAGAGGGGCGGGTAGTGGCGCCGGGCCCCCTCCTCTCTGGCCAGGGGTGGTGTGCAGGGAGTGTCACCCCCGTCTGGCGCACAGTCCCCCCGGGCTCGGCTGCGGGGGGGGGGGTAAATAAGAGTGGAGGGTTCTGCCTAAAGGACCTGCACCACCGGTGGTCCCAGCGCCTGGGGAGAGACAGCAAGCTTTGGGGCGGGCGGGAGGGCTGGTTGTTGTGCTTTTTTTTTAAAATGGGAATGCGATTCTGTTCTCTCCTGGCGGTGGAAGCGAGTTCCTCCGTTTGCAAGGTGGAGGGGGGGGGGTCCCTGGAGGAAGGGAGGGTGCGGGGATGTGCCCCCGAGAGGGCGATCGGAGGGGCTGGGGTGGGCGGCACCGCGAGCAGTGGCGGCGGGGAAGGTCGCGAGCGGCTTACCGGGCCGGCGGGCGCTGTCAGTCCGGTGCAGGTGAGGGAGGGAGGGAGGGAGGGAGGGAGGGCGGGCGCGCGCGCCGGGCGCGGGAAGGGGAGAGCGCGCGCGCACACCTGTCCTGGACAGCGGCGCGAGCTGAGCGAGCTGCGCCTCAGTCGGGCTCGGCCGGCGGAGGAGGGCGGAAGGCGGACGAGCGGGCGGGCGGGGGCGGGCCGCCGAAGGGAGGCGGCGGCTCGGATGACAGGCTCGGCTCTCGCCCGATCTCCCTCGCGCGGCAGGCCCGGCTCGCTCACGCCCCGTTCCTCCGGCTCACTCGCGGCCCCCTCGGCGCTCCCTCCTCGTCCTCCTCCTTCTTCCCCTGCGGGATCCTCTCGCCGCCGCCGCCGCCGCCGCCGCCGCCGCAGACGGCGAGTCGTGGCAGCCAGACGTCGGCGCGTAACCCGGCGCTCCGTGCGTGACTCCGGGCGACGTCAGCGCGCGCTCCGCGTCCCCCCTACAACACAAACGCTCCCCCCCCTGTCTAGGCTCGCCCGCGCCCTCCGCCCTCGCGGCCCTCCGCTTCAGTTGCCGCGGCTGCGGCCTTGGAGCGCGCGCCCTCGTGCCTGCGCGCGCGCGCGCGTCCTCGCCGCCGTTGGCGCGTCCACAGCCCCGCGGCCCAGGCCTCGAGGCGTTTCTGAGGACGCCGCGATCCGGGGCCTCGGACGCTCCCCGTCCTTGCACCACCGGGAGGACTCCTGTCCCTCGCGCTTCGGGCCCGACTTTCGGGCCGGAGCCTGGGCTCAGGCCGGGCGAGAACCCCGCGGGGCCTCCTGCGTCAGTTTCGATTTAGGGCCCTCGGCGGGCGGCGTCGCGCCTCGACCCTCGCGCCCCTTCCTTCCCCTTCCGCTCGCTCTCCCGGAGGCCCGAGGCCTTTCATCTCCGCGGAGGTCTCACCTTGGCCTTGCGCGCCCGCCGCGAGGGGCTCCAAGGGCAGAATTAGCATTTAAAAGAGAGCGCGCGCGGGCGAGCCCGGCCGGAGCACGCCCCGGGACTCCATGACAGGAAGCCTGGGGCGGCTGCCCGCCTCCCCCGCGCCGCCCTGGGTGAAACGGCGCCTCCGAGGGCCAAAGCCCCGACGGCTCTGGGTTGTGCGTCCTGGGGCCCAAAGGGGAAGGAGAGAGTCGAGAGGAGCGAGCTCTTGGTGCGCAGCAGGGAAGAAAGACAGGCCGAAATCGGAAGTGTCCTGGAAGCGGGGTTCTGGCGACTTCTCCCCGGCTTGCCAGGCTGCCCCGTCTCTAGTCTGCGACTAGGGGACCCAGAAGCTGCAGCCACAAACGCAGCTACAGGATAGTGAAGCTCCTCTTCACTGTCTTTTTGCAGACGTTGAGTAGAGCTCAGCAAACGCCGTCTGTGATTTTACTGAGTATTTCACGTTGACGTTCCTTTAACATACACCTAAGGTATCTAGCTGCTGGGCAATTAAATGACTTAAAAATCTTTTATTGTGGGACTTTTCCCAAGAAACATACCTAGTTAAGCCGCCAGGGCAAGTAGGAGTCAGGTGTAATGAGACCCATTTTATAGATGAAACAATTGTGTTCCATTGAAATCCGTGTTGCAAAAAGTACCTTAGATTATTAGATTTTTAGGGTCATCCTCCATTGGAGGGATGCCCCCTCCTAACCCTGTATTGTAGGGAATGCTCAAGGTCAGCCAAAAAAAAATATAGGTATTCGTGGAGATTCCAAGTTACAGTTGGAAATTTTCTGCCATAGAAAAGACAGCCCAATAAAAATGATTTTGAATGATTTTATTCCGATGTATTCTAATTTCATATTCAAATTTTTATTAAGCCCTTGTTAGACATGAGCATATTTTTGAGATATGCTTAAGAGGGATGCGGGATTTCCTTTGAAGGTTTTTATTCACCTCATCTTTAGGTGGCAGCACTACTATGGAAGTATCTTTTTAAGTACATTCTGTGTATTGCAAGGGATTGGCATTTACAAGGTGGTTCAGTAGTAAGTAGAACACTGTTGCATTTGTGACTCCCTGGATGGAGACCTGACACACTCCCACCCTTCACCTGAAGTCCCCTACACCGCAAAAAAGATTAGAAGCTGGCGAAATAAATAATAAATGAGAATACTTAGAAAGATCTAGAGGAGGTGGAAAAACTGTCTTCAGAGAAATGAATAAATACAATAAAAGCCTGAGGGGAAATGACTGGAAATTTCAGAAAAAAGCTGTGTGTGTGTGCATGTGTGTGTACTAGATGGCATTTTTATTCTGTATCTGACCTATTGGGGAAATGATGGAATTTGAGGATAGAACATTTATTTCCCTTATATGTTGTGAGGCCATGGGTTCAATTCCTGGTACAACCAAAATATCTCATTAAAATAGCCAAGATAACCTACCACAGCAACTCTTGTATTTAAACACTATGATGCAGATGTAAGTTTTAAAGTTGTTAGTATACAGTTGTCAGTACTTTATTGTTGGAGTTTGTGGAATCTCTCCTTGGCACCTCTAAATGGTTCATTCTAAGTAAATCATCACTCATCACAAACTCAGAGAATTAAGAAGACATACCAAGTCAAATGGCATGAGCCTGTGAAATAGTTGAGTGGGCAGTGTGGCAGACATGAGTTCTATTTCTGGCACTGCATACTGTCCACTGAGCCCTGCCAGGTGTGGTTCCCTGAGCACAGATCTAGGAGTAAGCCCTGAGCACAGCTGGGTGTGGCCTCGACATAAAATGCTAGCAATTTACAAATATTCTATATTTTAGTTAGTCTTATATTTTCTGAGAATAAGAATTTTATGATACAAGTATTAAATATTGGATTATTTTCTAATAAGTTGTGTTTTCTAATACAATTTTGTCATAATTTCTTATATTCACAGTTGTTCTCCTTATACCCCGTTAAGCAAAGTAATTGGATGCATAAGCATTAGATTTACAGTGCAAACATAAATATCAAGGGCTATAGAAGTCTGAAAATCAGGAGTAGGAAATATTTCTAGGTAGTATGAAGGGTTAAAAGTCTTTCTTGATGAAACCTTTAACCTTTTACAAATGAGTTCAAGCAAATTCAAGCAAACTGGTATAACTCAAATTCAACACTATTATGTTAAGATTTTTAAGCTCCTGGGTGCCAGCAAACCATGTAGCCTGGGGGCCTTTGCTCCAAACTTCTGCCAACTGCATTTGGCAGTGAAGAGTTCTGTTGAACAAAGTTTGCACGTGTTTGGGGTGTGAAGTGGTTCCTCAGGCAATTTTCTGGTTGTATTCCAATTTAGGGAGTTGAAGACAAGGGTCAGAAATACTAAGTTTGTATAGTTTATATGTGCCCTGGAATAGTCTATAATAATTATCTTAAAATTTCACTAAACAGGGCCCGGAGAGATAGCACAGCGGCGTTTGCCTTGCAAGCAGCCGATCCAGGACCAAAGGTGGTTGGTTCGAATCCCGGTGTCCCATATGGTCCCCCGTGCCTGCCAGGAGCTATTTCTGAGCAGACAGCCAGGAGTAACCCCTGAGCACCGCCGGGAGTGGCCCAAAAACCAAAAAAAAAAAAAAAAAAAAAAAATTCACTAAACAGCTTTTTTCATCAGAGTTATTGAAGTGAACCTTTTCTTTAACTCCTTAAATACTAACATGAGTTTAAACGAGCTCTCAAAAGCATGTAAGCAGAGCCCTCTCCTTTGATGCCATAAGAGCTGGGAAAAATCACTCATCCTACCCACAATGCCATTAAAATGTTTTTACTCCAGATGAAACTCAATAATAATAGGCAACTTGAGAACAAAAGGGTCAGTAATTATTTAGACTTGATCTCATTATCTAAACTTTTTGGTATCAGAGTCTGGTTTTCTTTTTTTCTTTTAAATCTTTTCCTCTTCTGGAATCTTTGGTTAACAATACCTGCTTCAGATTTGTGTGCTAGGACGTCTTAGAATTCCTCTTCCTGTGGAAATTACAATATTTTCAAGAAACTCAACTACAAACATGTTTGTAACCATGATGCTTAAAAAAAGATATTAGAAAAAAATTCCTTTTTACAATTGGTGTTACCAAAGATTATGTTACCCCACACTATTATTTGATTATTATTCTCTTTGGCTTTCTTTCCTGCTTAAATTTTTTATGTGCTCCCCCACAGCACTTCAAGATGTGATCCCCGAGCACAACCAAGTATGGCCCCAAAACAAAAAATATTAAAATATCAGTTGTTGCATATTATCACCTGGAGCAAGTCTAAATGCATCAACTAGAGATAGCACTTATCTTGCATGAAGCTGACTTTGTTTCAAGGGCCATATGAGATATCAGGGGTTGAACATGGGTTAGCCATGTGCAAGACAAATGGCCTACTTGTTGTACTATCGCTCCAGCTGTTAAATTTATATTTTGTGGATAGATGTAGATTATCACAACTATATAAATTATATGAGTTCAATTTGAATAAGTCAGTATTGAACTTCCCAAGTATTTATTCTTTTTTTTTTTTTTGGTTTTTGGGTCACAGCCAGCAGCAGTGCTCAGGGGCTACTCCTGACTACGCTCAGAAATCACGCCTGGCAGGCTCGGGGAACCATATGGGATTCGAACCACCATCCTTCTGAATGCAAGGCAAATGCCCTAACACTGCTATCTCTCCAGCCCCCAAGTATTTATTCTTGATTTTCCTAGAGATACATTGTGAGACATTAAGCAAGTCACTATAATTGTTCTCAGTGAAAATGTGTTGAATACAAAGATGAAAATGAAGATGCATATTCAGTAAAGCATCATGTGTGTATATAGATAGACTTGTTGTGAATCAAGTACAATTTCTTGAGGGTCACTCAAGAACTCATTTTGTTAAGTTTAGGGGTGCTGTTTATGACCACCAGAGCTAAAACATAATTAATTCCATCAGTTTTACCTCATTAGTGCTCTACTGAACTAAATTAAGTCAGTTATTAAGTTGCTGGGAGGGAAGAGAGAGACTGAATAAATATCTTTGTTGAGATTGTGTGCAAATTATCTGATTATTATGAGAGAAACAGAACTTTTGATCTTGTTTCTGGAGGGGTCACAAAGGTGAGTTTATACTAGAGTATCCCTGTAGACACATTTTCCTTCACTAGTTCCTATGAAATATTTCATATTTAGTATACATTTTTAGACATGCCAGTAATATTTACTAAGATGTAATTAGATCTGGGGGAGCAAGAATTTAATATTTATAATCTATGTTTATTGTATATAAACATAGTACATAATGAATGTATGTGAGAAATAAACTTTTTTTTTTTTTTTGGTTTTTGGGCCACACCTGGCATTGCTCAGGGGTTACTCCTGGCTGTCTGCTCAGAAATAGCTCCTGGCAGGCACAGGGGGCCATATGGGACACCGGATTTGAACCAACCACCTTTGGTCCTGGATTGGCTGCTTGCAAGGCAAACGCCGCTGTGCTATCTCTCCGGGCCCAAATAAACTTTTTTTTAACATTTCACTTTTTCTAACTTTTAGTATGGAAAGATACTTCTATTCAGTATGGTAGTGAAGAAGAAAGACTGGGTAATCCAATCTGTAATCTTTTCTATTTAAAACTGCTTTCTCATTCATAACTATGTGCTTGTTTTCTTCTTCCTTTTTGTTTATTTGTTTGTTTACTCCTGGCCCTGGACTCAGGAATTAATCCTGATGATACTTTGTGGACCATATGGGATGCCAGGGATAGAAACTGGGTCAGCTGTGTGCAAACCCTACCCATTCTACTATCTCTCCAGCCCCCAAATTATTTGTATTTTTAGACCCCATTTTCACACTTAGCAAATTAGACAATAATTCTAATTAGCACATAGGTGTATTATAAGAATTCAATAAAGAGCATTTAGAAGAGGACATGGCAGTAAAAGCACTCCATCGGTGTTATCTCCTACCCTCTGTGGCACTAACTTCTCTTAAGGTACAAGCCAAGTTTTTTTTTCTCTCTTTCCCTCTCATTCTTTCAGACAATTAAATATCTAGTTCCCACTTTACTATCATTTAACCTAAGTTTAAAGCTGCCTTCTTCCTTACTACTAGATTGATTCATCAACTGCATTGTTCTTGGAAATCTCTAAGTGTTCTCCTGTTGTAATTTTGGGCTCTTTTGTTCTCGTCTCTCTATCTGAACACCTTATTCATGGTTGCTCCGCTGGCAGTATCTCTTTGGTTTACACACGTTGAAAGTTTTACCCTAATCACTATGTGTGAATTTCTTTATGGTATGACTGTGTTCCCCCTCAGACACTAGGCCCTTTTGTCCTTCCTGCTGAAAAGACTTTGCTGAAGAAGTGTTTAATGAATATGTGAATGAATTCATTTAGTATTAGTATTTTTGTTTAAATTTATTCTAGGTATTTTATTCTGAACCTCCAATTTTCCTGGAAATCTTCTTGTCCCTTTCATCTCTGGATATTTGAACTTTTTTCTGGTGATGCTGTTTCCATCTGGGACTATCCTAATTTCCTCACTGGCAGAAAGTAACATTTACGATATATTCCACATGCTAAGAAAAATGTTCCTTTTTATTTCTCTGAGTTTTATTTTACTTCTATTATTTCCATTCTATTAAATAAAGCATTAATTCCATTATGAAATCTAGTAGTAGCAGTATGAATAACTCAGCTTAGACCAACTGCCTTGTAAGCATATGGTGATGAGTTCAAATCCCTTGTGTCCCACATACTTTAAAATGATCCTGGCAGTTCCGCTGTCTCAGATTCAAAGCACCACAAGATGCACCACAGCCAGGTTATCTGTAAACACTACAAGGGGTGTGGCCTTGAGCGAGCAAAACCAATAATCTGTGCCTGTCATTGCCAGGAAGTGTAAGTATACACAAGCATGTGTAAAGCATACACTGTATTAAAGGAGTACAAATCTCAGTTAGCACCTGAGCTGATTGTGCAAGCACAGAAACCTGATGTTCAGGCACCACAATCAATTAGGTATTTAACCCCCATCATTACAATATTAAACATCAACAACAATCAAGAAAAAGGGAGATGGGAAATAAAGATCTATCGGTAGTAGCTCTGAGAGGATTTTTCTACTCCCTTTATACCCTGTGGTATTCAGGGGTTATGCCTGGTACAGTGTTAGCATCTAGTGGTGCATGGTGAAGCCTGTGGTGGTGGGAAGTGAACCCATGACTCCTGCATGCAAAACATATACTCCAGCCTTTTGAGCTATTTTCCCAGCTCCAAAATTTTTCAAACTGTCTAATTCCTTATTGTACACAGAACCATGTCACAATCTTTACACATGGAATAAGAATATACTCTCTAGTCTAGACCATAAAAATATTACACCAGGTAAAAGGGCTTTTCTTGGGTGGTCCCCAGTTCAGTCCTTGGTACTGTGTATGGCTCTCCAGCACTGCCAAGAGTAATTCTTGAATACTGTCAGTTGTGGCCCAATCTCTATCCACTCATCCTTCCTTCCCACAAAAAAGAACTTTCATTTTAGGAAGCAAGGATAAATTAGAACAAGTTCTTAAAATTGTTCTTTATACATAAAAAGATACATGTAAGACATAAGTATAAAGCCTGGTAATATAACTTATGCAAACTAAGAAGTAGAACCTTACCCAGTGACTTGCATATATCTACTTTTGAACTTCTGAATCTTTTCCTTCTGCCTCCAGGAGTAATTAGTAATCTAAATTTCTTTATCATTCCATGACTGTTTTTAAAATTCAATTTTATTATATATAGTAAATATATACATATTTTATTTGTGTTTTTGAGCTTTATAAAAAACTATCATCTACTTTAGCTTTCTGTAACATCTCTTTTTTCCCAAGGCATATTCAGGGGTCTCAGGAATCATTTCTGGCGATACTCAACTCTTTAGGCTGGACATTTTAGTGCTAGGGCCTGAGGATGTGGAGCTGTTGAGGCCCTGTGGTTTCACCACGATCATCAGTGCCACCCTGGAAGTGCTCTGGAGACCATTTAGTACCAGCACATGCAAAGCATTGAACTATTTTCCTAGTCTCTGGAATTTGTCCTTCTATTATGCTTCCAGGATTCATCTATGTTGTCTATATAATGATGGTTCATTTCAATGCTGTATAACAATCTATTGTATAAATGACCATAACCTATTCTTTTAATACATTGTTGGGTTGTTTCTAGCCTTTAAAAATTACAAATAGTGGGGCCGGAGCTGTGGCACTAGAGGTAAGGTGTCTGCCTTGCAAGCACTAGCCTAGGACAGACCTCGGTTCGATCCCTCAGCATCCCATATGGTCCCCCCAAGCCAGGAGCGATTTCTGAGCACATAGCCAGAAGTAATCCTTGAGCGTCAATGGGTGTGGCCCCCCCAAATTATAAATAGTGCTGCTATAAAAATACTTCCATGTCTCTTGTCATGTATACAAATGTTTCTCTTGGTTATATACATAGGAGTAGGAGTAATGACTGTGAAATATGCAATATTCAACTTCATGAGATTATGCAAAATATTTTACCACTATCTCACATTTTACAAGAATTCTGCCCAATCTTCAATACTGGGTATTGTTACACTTAATTTGTCAATCTGGTAGGGGTTAAATAGCTTATATCTATTTTTCTTATAGGATAGAAGAAAGGATCAGTTTTGCTTTAAACTTCTGAAACTCCTCTTTTCTATTTTAAGAGTTTGCAATCTCATTTAACATCACTATGTCTGGGAGTCCTTTGAGAAAAGCCATTTATTTGTGTGATTCTTTCTACTAAAGATATTAAGATATAAAAACTGAGATGGGATGGAGTTGCTAATTGTATTGAATGTTGTGTTTAAGTTGATCTTTCAGGGGCTGAAGTGATAGCACAGTGGGAAGGGCATCTGCCTGCACAGGATTGATCACTGGCATCCCATATGGTCCCCCGAGCCTGCCAGGAGTAATGCCTGAGCATAGCCGGGTGTGGCCCAAAAAACAAAAACAAAACAAACAAATAAAGAAGTTGATCTTGTGTAATATCAGATCAGACATATGCTATCATTTCTTGTTAACACTATACAGAAAGAGAAATGTGTAAAATTGCATTCTTTACTATGAATTTATACATATCTGTAAAACAATTTTAAATAAAAGGCCCCTTCAATCTCTGGGTCTGGAATAATTCCACTGAACCAAGAATAGCAAATATATCTTTGTATCTTTCTCATATTTTAATTTCCCAAAGATTTTCCCCTGACCCTCTACTGACATGGTTACATGATGCAACACAAATTAATCTCACAAACAAATTTCAAAACTCCAAATGTTCATCCTTAACTACTGTTATCCACTAATTGACCCCCACACATTAACCAAAATAAATAAATAAATAAGCCCAAACAGATGGTACTGCTACATTGTGCCCTAAATGTGTGGCTTTTCTTTTGTTTTGCTTTTGTTGTTGTTGTTGTTGTTTTTTGGTCACACCCGGCAGTGCTCAGGGGTTACTCCTGGATCCATACTCAGAAATTGCTCCTGGCAGGCATGGGGGCCGGGGGGCATATGGGACGCCGGGATTCAAACCGATGACCTTCTGCATGAAAGGCAAACGCCTTACCTCCATGCTATCTCTCTGGTCCCGTGTGGTTTTTCTTTTAATTGAAAAAGCCATCTTGTATATAAGCAATTTTCAATAACTAAAAACACATGAAGATGGATAAAAGAGAATTCAAGATGAATGTCAATGTATGCATGCTTTTAAGAAATCTTAAAGCTATTTGTATTTATTAAAATTTTGTTTTGATTTTGGGCCATACCCAGTGATGCCTAGGGGTTACTCCTGGCTTTGTATTCATAAATCACTCCCAGCAAGCTTGGGAAACAACATGGGGTCCTGGGACAAAACCCAGGTTGGTCATGTGCAAAGCAAGTGCCCTACTCACTGTACTATCTCTCAGGGCCCCAAATTAATATTTTTAAGTTAAATTTTTTTAAATTGACTTTAAAAGATTTTAGTGGGAAGAGAATTATATTAGTTTTGTGTTTATTTTTTTTAATTTTACTGTGAGTTTTGTGTTTATTATATTGTAAAATATAGTGTTATATCTCAAAGGAGATGTCAAGAATGTTAAGTATGAAAGTCCCTTCTGCTGTATCTATTGGCTAATAAAGTGACCAAACCATAAGAAAGTTGTATTTATTTTACGAACTAGGGAGCAAAGTAGAGGAGCTAATGTGAATGCTTTGAAGACTGGAACCCCAGGTTTAATCTCTAACATCATCTGGTCTCCAAATACTAATCATGGAGCTGAGAGAGCTTGAGTAACACTGGGTATGATTCACCTAAACTAAAAACAAAGAAAGTTAAACCTCAAAAGTTTTAGTGGGTTGTTTTTCTTAAGGATTGGAGTCAAGGGAACATAGTAAAAAACGGTATTAGAGTGGCATTTATTTGCATAGGCCCACCAAAATATAAGGGACATGGAAAGAAAAATTATGGCCTAAATACAAGGAGACCCTACCCCTGAAGTTTCCTGGCACAGGACTGACTCTAGGCTCCAGGCAAACTAGTAAGCATGTGCATGGAACTAGATAAATGTACTTTGCCCTCAATGTTTAAGGAGTTACATAAGTCTAATGTCTTTAGATTATATTGTGTGCTGCTAAGAAATAGTATGTACTACAACTGGGGGTTTGAGGGACAAAGTAATTGTACATGGGTTCAGTTTTGTTTTTCTTAATGTTCTTTGGCTGAAAGTTCAAGGCTGGGATATCATCGATGGGACTACCGAGAATTCTGTTTATGAGTGAATGTGCTTCCACTGTAACTTTACCCTGTCCTCTTTCTTTGCATCTTTGTTGTCATAATTAAAAAAAAACTATAAAAAAAAAAAAGAAAAAAAAAGTTACGGTTATCTTCTTTGCTATGGTTGGTTGTTTGGGTCAGACCTAGAGATGCTCAGGACTTACCACTGACTCTGCTCAGGGATCACTCCTAGTGGGGCTCAGAGGACCATATGTGATGCCAAAAATTGAACGGGGTCAATTGCATGCAAAGCAAGTGCCCTACTCCAGCCCCATTTTTCTACAGTTCTATAGCTATTTTTGAAAATAATTAGGGTGGTTACATTTATGCCAGGCATTTGCAACTTTATTTATACAGGTAATGTTATGTTTAGCCAACTTGTTTTCAGTTATTAATCTCTTTCAATTCTTTTACTTCTTGGGGGATTAAGGGATACACCGAGCTGTGCTTGGCCGACCATATAGTGCCGTGGATCAACCGACAAAGAATGCATTTTTAGTCATCTCCTGGTTCTTGAATGTTCCCTTTTAAAACAGAGTGTTAAGGGACCAGAGTGATAGCACAGCAATAGGGCCTTGCACGTGGCTGACCCAGGATGAACCTGGGTTTGATCCCCGGCTTCCCATATGGTTCCCCAAGCCAGGAGTGATTTCTGAGTACATGGCTAGGAGTAACCCATGAGTGTCATTGGGTGTTGCCAAAAAAACAATAAATAAATAAAGCAAAGTGTTAAGACTTATTTCTGCTTTCCCATAATGGCAGGCACAGACTTCTATACCCAGTAAGATGCTAATAAAATTAAAGCAAACTGGTTAAAGCTTCCTCTAAATGGAGCTTTTCCTTTATAACTAAACCTTTTGTTTGCTTTTGTCATTTTTAGTTGATAGACTAAAAGTTGGAGCAAAGATAGAAATATAGCCTTTACTTCTTATGCATTTGCAATATGAGAGGCTTTTTACTGCAATAGCCTGAGAGATGACCCTTAGTCATTCCTGTGTAGTCCTTCCTCATTGCTTTACAGGACTAACAGACTAACTTGCTTCTGAATGACAGAAGCAAGGGTACCACTTGCAAGATTAGATTACAAAAGACTATAAAAGGACCCAGGGACCACAGGCAAGAGTAGAATGTCAGTTATTTCTTACGCTGGGAAGTTGGCTGAAATGGCTTGAGTATGAGTTTACATGTGGGAGCCCTAGATTTGATCCTCTGGCATTTTGGTTCCCCAAGCACCACAGGACACTCTCCTGCTCAAAAGAACCTAAGCTAATTTTAAAGGAAACTGTTTCTGAGCCTAGGATTTAACCCTAATCCTGAGCCGAAAAGGTCAAGGCTGCCCTGGACCTAAAAAAGTGAGATAGAGAAAAATAAATGGGAATTCCACTAAAAGGCGGTGGGAGAAAACTCCACTAATAGATTGGGAAATGATTTAAAAACAAGCAAACACCTCTCGGGGAGTCAGAAGCTTCAGCAGGCAACATGAGGATGACATAGCTTCATGCGCTCTTCTTCGCTTGGCCAAATCACAGACTAAAGTGGTGTCTCAGAAATAACACCCTCCCTCTTGACTGTTTCTAAAACATAAAAGGGACACGTGTATCTCCTTTGTATATCTCAGATGAATTTCCTTAACATCTATAACTTTTTTGAATAGCCTCATATAGTGACAATTTTGCCCACTGGTTTTGTTATTTGGTTCTTTGTTTGATTTTCCCCCTTTGAGATCTGTTTTATAAGCAATACTGGTAGAAGAGTATCTCTGTATAGAATTCATGTTTGAACCTAGTTACAGGGAATGTTGGACTTTATTTGTCGGTCCCCAGATGCACCAACAATATCTTGTGGCATTGCTTCTCTTTTGCATAGGCACATTAACATGGGAAAATAATACATATGCAAACAAGTTCTTATCTAATAGAGATGAGAACACAAATTTGGTAATGCAATTAGGCCTTTTACCCTGAACATTGGCATAATGATTTGGCTTAGGCCTCAGAAGAATGGGGATCGTCCATACACACCTGAACAATGGATACCATCTGGAAATAACCACAATTGTCTATAACATTACCAGGATCCAAACCTTTACCAGGGAAGACCTTACCACTGCTCTGGCATTGACTTACTCCAGAGAGTGCTCTCAGCACCCAGACGACTCAGCAACAGCCCGCTTGCAGGGCAGATCGCTCGCATCTAATGGTGTGCTGAAACTAGAGGATGCTCCACATCAGCCTGACTTCGATGTAAGAAATGCATAGGATCCAGAATCTTTAAATATAAGAACCTGATGCCAACAATAGCTAACGTGTGAAAAAGTTTTACCGGGACCATGGAGAATGACTCGGATTGGACAGACTGGTATGCCTGGAACCCAGAGTCAGTCTTATGCCAATAAACTTCTGGGGTGAAGCCTTCTTGTAATCAGGCCAAGAATTTTTTTTCCGTTTATCCCATATTTTTCTGGGCCTATGCAAACAACGGCGATTGCCACTATCACACCTTTACTATATTTTTTTACTCTTATCCTTTAAGAAAAAAATTTACTGAACTTAAAAACAACTGTAGTAGAATGCCTGTCTCAAATACAGGCAGGAGTGGGAAGGGGGGAAGAGGGAATGTTACACTGGTGAAGGGGGATGTTCTGTTTGTGACTGTAACCCAACTATGATCATGTTACTTAAATAAAAAATATATTTAAAAAATAAAAATAAAAAAAAATAAAAACAAGCTTTGCATTCTAGAGACCTAAATTTGTTCCCTGACACCATATGGTCCCCTGAACTTTGCTAGGTGTGACTCCCTAGCAGAGCTGAATGTCACACTCATAGCACTACATGTGGACCAAATCCTTCCCCCCACCAAAATAAAAAGAATAGCATCTAATAAAAAATTACTAATGCATGTTATATAGTTGAATAGTAAAAATAAGCTAAGTGAAAGAAGCCTTCAATTAAAGACCAAATATTGTGTGATTCACTTTGTATGTTCTTTCCAGAACAGGATAGAGGTAGGCACTAGATGGATAATACCATGTGACTGTCACAATGATATGTCATTGGAAGCAGATGTATGTGTTTGCCATTACCTTAAAGAGACACAAGCTTGTTGTGTATTTTGGTACTTTGTTAGCATGA
The DNA here is from genome assembly GCF_024139225.1 of Suncus etruscus. Taxonomy (NCBI): domain Eukaryota; kingdom Metazoa; phylum Chordata; class Mammalia; order Eulipotyphla; family Soricidae; genus Suncus; species Suncus etruscus. The sequence goes on from NC_064861.1 coordinate 25,242,805, forward strand.
TTATTTTTCCATCTTTCCCTTCTTACTTAAGGAAGTGTTTAATCTGAAAAATATGAACACATCAACTGTACCTAAAATTCAAGTTAGTAAGTCTTGAGCTTGATGGAATCCCCATGGCAAAATGGAAAACATTTGACTAGCTGAAGATGTGGCTCAGAAACAATGAGACGAGGGCTGGAACTTCCAGCTCACTTCATGAAGCTCACCACAAAGAGTGGTGAGTGCAGTTAGAGAAATAACTACACTGAGAACTACACTGAGAACCATGTGAATGAATGAGGGAACTGGAAAGCCTGTCTGGAGTACAGGTACAGGTGGGGGTGGGGTGGGATGGAGGGAGATTTGGGACATTGGTGGTGGGAATGTTGCACTGGTGAAGGGGGGTGTTCTTTACATGACTGAAACCTAATCACAATCATGTTTGTAATCAAGATGCTTAAATAAAGATATTATAAATAAAAAAGATGTGGCTCTGTAGTAGAGTATATGTCTTGTGCATGTGTAAGGGCCTGGGCTCAATCACTGGCATGGAGATAGTAGTGGAGACTGACTTCTTCTATTCTAGATTATATATTGTAGTATTAGATAACTAGTGTAATGATATCTGTATTCAAATCATAGCTCTAGGTATTGGGGTAGACTTAAGTTTTTTGAGCTTCAAAAAATGAGAATATTTCCATACAGATGTCATAAGGCATAAATGATTTGATCATATAAAAATTTAGAATGGTGCCTAAACTATAGTAAATACTTAAAATGTACAATTGTATTGATTTACCATTGATTTTTAAAACCAAGAGTACAGATTTATATATCTGTCTCTGTTCCAACCAAATTTCTGGTACCATCACACTATCAAAATGACCCCTCTACTCATTCCTTCCACTTAATTTCCCCCCTTTCTATAGAAATTATGCTTTTTATAGAATCTAAGAGTGTTTTAGTTTTGGGTCCACCTCCAGGGGTATCAGGAATTTGAAGTAACTTCCAGTGGTTCTCAGGGAACCATGCTATGGCTGGGATGCAACCTGAGTTCCTATATGCAAAGATGTGCTCCAGATCTTTGAGGCATCTTTAACCCTAAGAGATTTCTATTGGGTTTCCCCATTTGTTTTCTTTGGTTATTTATATACCACATTTGAGGGAAATCATCTAGTAATTGTTTTTCTTTTTGACTAACTGCATTTAACACTCAATTCAAGTTTCTAGATTGGCCTGAAAAAATAAAGCCTTTTCTTTTTAATAGCAGAGTATTACTCCAGTTGAGTATATATTCTACAACTTCTTTATTCAGAATAGAAATTTCTGGGCTTTTTTTCTTTTATTATTGGCTTTAAATATCTCATTCCATGGGCCAGTTCGATAGTGCAGCAGTAGGGCGTTTACCTTGCACATAACTGACCCAGGACAACCTCGGTTTGATCCCAGTGTCCCATATTGTCCCCCAAGCCAGGATCAATTTCTGAGAGCAAAGCCAGGAGTAAACCTTGAGCATCATAGGGTGTGGCCCCAAACCCAAAACAAACAAACAAAAAAAGCAACCCAAAAAACACATTCCAATATTTTATTATGAATGTTTGCTTAATAATTGATCAGGTTTTCTTGTGATTAGATGGTCTTGCTTTATTATTCCTACAACCGTTCAATGTTTTTTTTTTTTTTTTTGGGGGGGGTAAAGTCAGGTTTTTGGTGAGAGATGGATTGGACAAAACTCAGCTGTGCTCAGAGCTTCCTTCTGATTCTATACTCAGGGATCAATCACGTCTGGTAGTGTTCTGGGGACCATATGTAGTTTTAGAGATCAAACTGGAATTGGCTATGTGCAAGGCAATCTCCTCAACCTCTGTAATTTCTCTCTTGCCCTCATTTTTATTTATTAAAAAATTCAAATATGGGCAGAGAGATAAAACAGCAGGTAAAGCCTTATATAAAATTGACCTAGGTTTGAACCCTGCTACCCTATATGCTCCCTCAAGCCCTGCCAGGTGTAATCCCTGAGCACCGTTAGGTGTAAACCTTGAGTGCCACCAGTATGACCTTAAAACAAGAACAAAATCAAATTAATAAGTGGTTTAATTACTGTCATTTTAACTTTGATTTTTAAAAAATTGGTGATAATTCTTTTGCTATTAAGTTCTTTTTTGCCTGTTCCTTTATATAGTTTTAACTTTGGTTATTCTTTCGATTTCTTAAAACATTTTTCTAAAGTTCTCTACTCTGGATTTTCTTGGGGGGGTAGTGAGGGGATTTTATACATGGAAAATATTTGCTCTACAATTAAGCTATATTTTTCCTCTCTCAGTTTTATGTTTGGTGTCTACCAAGGTTTATATCAGTCTTTTAATTATAAAATAATGTGTTTATGGGAGGAATTAGAGGTTATACCCTGAAATGATCAAGGGTTATTCTATGCTCAGAATTGATTCCTGGTGGTGTTTGAGAAACCATAAATAATGCACAGAATTTGGACTGGGGTCAGCCACCTGTAAGGTAAGTGCCTTAACCCTGAATCTTCTCAAGTCCCTAAAATTAATGTTTTTGTGTCGATATTCATGTGTAATTTTTAGATAACACAAATTCTGTTTTGTACTTTCTGATTTTTTGTTATTAACTCAATTTATTATTCTGATTCTATATTACTAATAAACATATTTTAATTTTCCTATAAAAGAACTCCTTTCAACATTTTTGGTAGTATAGGTCTTGTGGTAGTAAATTTCATTTGCTTTTTAAAAAAGATGAAATATTTTTTTTAAATTTATACTCTATTGGAGGGCTAACAAGTGATGCTTAGGAGTCCCTGTGGGTACCTCCCATTGCCAATTGGGATGGATACTTAATGCTTGAACTCTGTGGTGCTTAGGATGACTCTTGTCATCCTAGTGGTGCTCAGGGGCCTCAAAGGCTGTATCTTGTGATACTTGAGGGACTATGAGGTGCTGGGGATTGAAACAGGATCAGCTGCATACAAGGCAAGTGTCTTAACTCCTATACAATCTCTCTAGCCCCAATCATCTTTGAATGATAATTTTTCCAGGTACAATATTCTTTTTTTAATAAATTATCTTTATTTAAACACCGTGATTACAAATATAATTGTAGTTGTATGATTACAGTCATGTAAAGAACACCCCCCTTCACCAGTGCAGGATTCCCACCACCAATTTCCCAGATCTATCTACTCCACACCCCACCCACACCTGTACTCAAGACAGGCTTTCTTTTTCCCTCGTTCATTCACATTGTTATGATAGTTTTCAGTGTAGTTATTTCTCTAATTGCACTTATCACTCTATGTGGTGAGCTTCATGTCATGAGCTGTACCTACATGGGAAGATGGGGGGAAAAAAGGGTTGGGACTGAGGCACTAAAATATTAGAAATGAGATTTGTAGGGCGGTATTAAGGTCACAATACAAGATGGGTGTTATGGATATATAAAATATATGCATACAATACTATCAATAGGAAAACAAAGAGAAAAATATTCCAGTGATTGTCCCAACATAAACCACTACTAAAACGGCCCGCCCTCCTCCCAAAGCGCATTTCCATTAGCGTAGGGAGAGGTAGGGGGGAAGCCTGAGGACCACTAAGAGTCCACCTGAACTCACTTCTGGCCATCTGAGCTGGCACCCAGGGAAGACCTGGAGTCAGGGGAAAAAGACAAGGACGGCTGGGGGCCTGCCAAGCCTCCCAGCACTCCCCCGCCAGGGAGAAGGGCTCCGGTCTGGGGCCTCCCCAAACCCCATACCTGGCAAGAGCTGGTCTCCAGAATCAAAGAAGAAACCGGAGGCCAGATGTCTGCCCGCCCTCCTCCCCATGCACCTCCCCCCTAGAGTACGGAGGGAGGGGGAAAGCCTGAGGACCACTAAGAGTCCACCTGAACCCACTTCTGGCCATCTAAGCTGGCACCCAGGGAAGGCCTGGAATCAGGGGGAAAAGACAAGGATGGCTGGGGGCCTGCCAAGCCTCCCAGCACTCCCCAGGCCAGGGAGAAGGGCTCCAGTATGGGGCCTCAGGTACAATATTCTTAGATGGAAGGTTTTGTTGTTTGGGGCCACACTCAACAGTGCTCAGGTATTACCCCCATCCCCAATTCTTCCTGAGTAACCTTACCTCATGGTAAGACCTGCCCATTTCTGGGAGGGGTCTTTGGTATGTAATAAAAGAATTGCCTTAGGGGCAGGAAGGGATTGATTGAAGGATTGAGGGGGATTCAGCAAGGGAGAAGCAGGAGGAGAGCTGGCAGGGTGGAGGGAGAAGAAATATGTTAAGATGACAGGGCACAAAAATACAATACAAAAATCCCTTTCTTACACCTATATTCATTGCAGCACTATTTACCATAGCAAGACTCTGAAAACAACCAAGATGCCCTTCAACAGACGAATGGCTAAAGAAACTGTGGTACATATACACAATGGAATATTATGCAGCTGTCAGGAGAGATGAAGTCATGAAATTTTCCTATACATGGATGTACTTGGAATCTATTATGCTGAGTGAAATAAGTCAGAGAGAAAAACACAGAATGGTCTCACTCATCTATAGGTTTTAAGAAAAATGAAAGACATTCTTGCAATAATTTTCAGACACAAAAGAGAGAAGGGCTGGAAGTTACAGCTCACCTCATGAAGCTCACCACAAACAGGGATGAGTTTAGTTAGAGAAATAACTACATTTTGAGCTATCCTAATAATGAGAACATATGAGGGTTATAGAAAGCCTGTTTAGAGTACAGGCGGGGGTTGGGTGGGGAGGAGGAAGATTTGGGACATTGGTGATGGGAATGTTGCACTGGTGATGGGTGGTGTTCTTTACATGACTGAAACCCAAACACAATCATGTATGTAATCAAGGTGTTTAAGTAAAATATATATTTAAAAAAAGATGACAGGGCAGCTGGAATAGGCTGCTTAAAAGGTTAGCCTAGGTGGCTAGGGCCTTGAATAAAATTTTATGTCTCACGAAACCTGATTGACTGTGGATGCTTTCCTCGACACTACCCTAAAACCTGCAGGCTGGAATGAAAAGGTTGCAGGCGTGTGTGGCCCGGGCTGGAAGAGAAAGGCCTCACCATCCATTCATCTCATCATCATCCACCTCCATCCAGAACCCCATAATTAACATCTTATTCAACACTCAGGGATTACTTCTGGTGGTATTGGGGTAATATATGGGGTGCAGGGATCTAATGTAGGTAGGCCACATGCAAAAACCCTGCCAACCTTACCCTATCTTCAGACTCCTGGCTGAAATTTGTTGTTATTGTTGTTGTTTGGTTTTTGGGTCACACCCAGCAGCACTCAAGGTTTAATCCTGACTCTATGCTCAGGAATCGCTCCTGGCAGGCTCGGGGGACCATATGGGATGCCTGGATTTGAACACCGTCCTTCTTAATGCAAGGCAAATGCCCTACCTCTATGCTATCTCTCTGGCCCCTCTTGGCTGAAAATTTCTCTCATAGAATTGTAAATCTGTTCTTCCATTCTCTACTATCCTCCAGAGTTTCTCTTGCTAAATCTAGTAATCATTTTTTTAAAATCTAGTAATCTTATATTTTACATGTTTTCCCCAAGTAGCCATTAATGTTTTTCGTTTTTTTTATTTCTGATAATTTCACAATGAACTTCCAGTGTTTTGTTGTTTTTACATTTGAAAATTGGGTATTCTGTATACATTCTGGATTTCTATGAGTAGCTATCTCTTTGAAAGTTCTCAGTGTTAATTTTTTTGAATAGGCATTTTGTTCCCTTAACTTTTCACATTCTTGTATACCCATTAAGTTCCCTCTTCCAATGACCCCAATGGGCTTAAATATTTTTTCTACATCTTTTTTTTTTTTTTTTTTTTTTGGTTTTTGGGTCACACCCAGCAGTGCTCAGGGGTTATTCCTGGCTGTCTGCTCAGAATAGCTCCTGGCAGGCAAGGGGGACCATATGGGACACCGAGATTCGAACCAACCACCTTTGGTCCTGGATCGGCTGCTTGCAAGGCAAACGCCGCTGTGCTATCTCTCCGGGGCCCATTTTTTCTACATCTTATTTCTATATTTTCATTTGAGTAATTACTAGATTTCAATCTAAAGTTTACAAACAGATTATACCTAAAACTATATCTAAAATTTAAGATTCAGAGAGTTAATCTATTTGTTATGGTTCCCTGAAGGTTTTAATTTCTTTTTCTTTTCTTTTTTTTCTTTTTTTGGTTTTTGTGTCATCATACTCGGCAGTGCTCAGGGGTTGTTCCTGGCTCTATATACTCAGAAATTGCTCCTGGCAGGGTCGGGGGACCATTTGGGATGCCGAGATTTGAACACCGTCCTTCTTCATGCAAGGGAAATGCCCTACCTCCATACTATCTCTCCTTTCATTTCACTTATTTTATTTATTTTTTTGTTTTGGTTTAAAATCTATACCTGGCAGTGTTCAGGACTTACTCCTTGTTCTTTCTATACACAAGGATTTCTCCTAGCAGGAATCGGGGGACAATAGACAGTGCAGGATATTGAACCTAAGTTAACCATGTTTGAGGCAAGTGCTTTATCTACTGTGCTGTGTCTCTAGCCCACAAATATAGCTTTTTTGGTGGGATTTGGGGACTCTAAGGTGTTGGATCACATCTGGCTGTGCTCAGGGCTTACTTTTGCCCTGTGCACTACGATCACTCCTGAAAGTGCTTGAGGGACCATTTGCAGTACCAGAGATTGAACGGGGTTTGATTGCATACAAGACAAGTGCCTTAACCTTTGCACTGTCTCTTCAGTCTGCATTGTCTGTTTTATGCTCAGCATCTCTAAAAATAATACCTCCTTTCCCCTTGCTGAATTGTGATATGAAGAATTTGTATATTTTCATGCTTGCTGAAGGAGCACACTTCTCTGCCATGCTTGTACATTTAGCGTGGTGTTTGCATAAACTTGCTTTCTTTATCCTGGTGACTGTACACTTGTAACACCAGGAACCTCAATATTATCTGTGTAGATAGTACTTTGTGATGTGGGGTGGGGTGGTAATGCTGGAGCTTGACATATGTAACCTCACAACCTCACACATGCAAGAAACAGGTAATCTAACACTCAACTACATTCCTATGTTCCTAAAATGGTGGATTTGTTTGTTTGTTTGTGACCACTCTAATAATGCTCAGAGATTACTTACTACTGGCTCTTTGCTAAGGAATTAATCCTGGCAGTGCTGGGAAAGGACTAATATGGGATGTGCGGGATTGAATAAGTATCCTACCAATCTTTCTGGCCTGGTTTCTGAAACTTTAAAAAAATAAATTCAATCTTGGGGCCAGAGCAATAGCACAGTGGTAGGACATTTGCCTTGCACACGGCTGATCCTGGACAGATCCAGGTTCGATTCCCAGCATTCTATATGGTCCCCCAAACCAGCCAAGAGCAATTTCTGAGTGCAGAGCAAGAGAACCCCTGAGAACCACTGGGTGTGGGCCAACCCCCCCCCCCATTCAATCTCTTTGGCTAAGAACTGCCTCTGCTCCTGCATTTCCTTCCTTCCTTCCTTCCTTCCTTCCTTCCTTCCTTCCTTCCTTCCTTCCTTCCTTCCTTCCTTCCTTCCTTCTTTCCTTCCTTCCTTCCTTCCTTCCTTCCTTCCTTCCCCTCTCTCTTTCTTTCTTTCTTTCTTTCTTTCTTTCTTTCTTTCTTTCTTTCTTTCTTTCTTTCTTTCTTTCTTTCTTTCTTTCTTTCTTTCTTTCTTTCTTTCTTTCTTTCTTTCTTCCTTCCTTCCTTCCCCTCTCTCTTTCTTCCTTCCTTCCTTCCTTCCTTCCTTCCTTCCTTCCTTCCCCTCTCTCTTCCTTCCTTCCTTCCCCTCTCTCTTCCTTTCTTCCTTCCCCTCTCTCTTCCTTCCTTCCTTCCCCTCTCTCTTCCTTCCTTCCTTCCCCTCTCTCTTCCTTCCTTCCTTCCCCTCTCCCTTCCTTCCTTCCCCTCTTTCTTCCTTCCCCT